>NC_064633.1:79821248-80017788 GCF_023864275.1 Schistocerca cancellata | reverse complement strand
ATCTACATTCAACGCCAACGCCCACAAATCCCACGCTCATCGGCGTCGCAACCCTGTTCTAGACAGAAGCCTCCATTTAAGTACGTATTCTTCAAACCACTGCACTGTGTGCACTACGTCGTAGTATTACTATCGATTTCTTCGTTCCTTTTAGGGTCACTTGCGTAACGATCGAGTAAAACTAAATAGTTGTACCCCTCTTTATATACCCTAATCTCCTCTATGATTGCTACGCCAGATATAGGTTTCTTAATGGCCAAGGAGGGCTTACTATACGAGGACTGCACAAAGAAAATCTGACACATATGCAATTCATCCGTATCGAATAATTGTCTATAATTATGTCCCTCTACGTGTCCTAATCTCCTTTATTGTACTCCTCGATTACTACGCTAGAAACACGAAAGAATTTTCGTTGACACCGTAGTGTTTCGTGAAAAATACATCACCTTTTTTTTTCAGATGGAGCATACCTCCATAATACGAATCTAACAGCATCACAGAGATTCCAGTACACTATCCACTGAATCATTTGCATTGGTGCAACAGCCTCACACCTCCACACATAATTCACAATTACTGCAAGAGTAGGAAGATATTCGGAACTTAATCACAACACTGCTCATTTTTTACCAGCACGTGTTGTTCGCTAGTGGATCAATCATGATACTGCATTCCACCTGAGCAGAGTATATCCACACGGATAGTACGCATGTGCGTTGTGCTAGTTACTGATTTAGAAGCAAACCCACTAGTTACACGCTTATTCAGCCATTGTACATAGAGCGCCAACTAACCAACAACTACATGCCAGACCAAATCAATGTTTCCTCCAGCAACAGCAGTCACCTTAGTAATTCTTACACCTTGATCCGGATTATACTTCCACAGTCTCTGGATGACACACCGGCAGGATTTACAGTCACTCATCTACTACACCGTCACTTCTAGTAGGTGGATCATAACCCCCTTAAACATCCATGAAATGAATTTGGGCCTGACATATTCTTCTGCTTTAACTCACCGACTTGTAAGTTCTTAGTGTTTGGATTGCTTCCTTAGTATTCAAACAAATGAATCAGAACCCGACATATGCATTCTACATCAGCTCGCTCCAGATGCTTACTGCTAGGCATTTCACAGATGTTAACGCTTGCGATAGTGTACACGATTTCCAGTACTACTAATGCGGAATAGGTTTCGTTACGTTCAATTCTGCTACCAGCTCCACCATGGGCTTTCCTTGTTTGAAGCCAACTCGATCACGCACGAGCAGCCCACGTCCAAACAAATACACTTCAAGCGGCTGTACAGTACATGGTGGGGGGTACATCGCACCAATATTATCGATTATCGTTCTAGCCCAATATCATCCGTTGATCAAATAAAAAATTGCTTACATACTTCTACACATACCCTTATCCACCCCTATGTTTCAGGTACAAATACGTTGTCTTCCCCAGAGACTTTTCTTCCATCACATACTCGAATGGAGTGTGCCAACCTATATGATTGTAGTAGCATCCACATGATGCTATTGCTTCGCAGATCATCACGTAACAGGAACACATGTGATCTCACAAGATTGGTAGACAGCGACATTGTAGTGTCGAGCTGTCAAATCGATGTTACTGTTCACCAGTACATATCATTTAACGACAGATGGGTCTATGCGTGTGAATGTCGGGAAAACAGATGACAATGACCACAAATTTGTAGTGGAAACTGAAAATGTATAGTGAGGTACAAAGGTGGGGGGATGGATAGAGTGGGGGAAGATGTGAGGCAAACTTACATATATATCGAGCGGCAGTTAATGGCTAAGTACGACACATTCTGTCTCTGCATTCACATCTTTGACAGCAACAGTGTTAGTGCATCAGCGCCCATTGTGCTTGGCGTTAATAATTTAAAATTAAGAGCTCGAGAGTCACCACAGACCGTATTTCTAAAGAACAAAGTGCCATGAATACAGATGGTCTGCAGGAAGTGTTATATGCTGCAGTGGAGTAAGAGTATATCTATGGTATTGTTCTGCTTAAGATAGTGGGAGCATTGAGATGGAGATGTGCTGTTCGTGATTTCGGTCACTCAGTCATTCTCTGATTAACGGAAGTTCATTGCAAGATGGTATACCGCCTCCGACGGGTTTTGGATACAATAAATGTGGAATTCAAAGCATGCAAAAACAGGAATTTGTGAAATACTGTAGCTTAGTGTCCAATCATCAGTCAGTACTATTTAAGTACAGTGATGCTGTGTGTAGTAATCTCTCGAACTATTAACAAATGTTCCATTAAAACTAGCGTCTTCCATGCCATGAACGTTCACACAGAGTCCATCCTGATTTCGAAATGTAATCTGCTTACGATGAAAATACAGCCCATCCAGCGAAGCCATGTAATCAGATGTCTGTAAGAGAGTTACCAAACGTCTGTCAGTACTATTTAACTAAAGCGATGCCGTATGTGGTGATCCCTCCCACCATAGACAAATGTGCCCTTAAATGTGCCTTCCATGTCGTGTACGTGGATATACGTCCACTCCCGATTTTGAAATGTAATTCGTTTAGGAAGAGAAAAAACACCGAGTAATCTTCAAACTTCTTTCAGCTGTATTTAAGTACAGTGATGCTGTATAGCACTGCCACTATTAACAATACGAATTTATTGCGGCAATTCGAATTTACCACGAAAATTTGAATTTCCCGCCATTTTTCCAGGAGGGGAAGCTATAGGGTAATTATTGACAAATTAATTATTCAATTAATTTGCGACTCAGCCTCTTCTTTTACATTCCACACATCAAGGCCAAAGGTTCCAGTTTCGAGTCCTGATCTGGTACATATGTTTGATCTCCCTAAAGGGAAGGCTGAGGATTTGCCAGAGGGGGAGGGGGGAGCCCACCGATGCGCTGGGGAATTTTCACAGGGGGAGGGCGGCTATTAATTGATTAGTTTAATTAATTAGTCAATTAAAGTGATATAAATTTAATATCATATGTGGAGTCATACGAACATTATCCCACTACTGAGGGAGGAGGGGAGTAATTGGAATAGAAGTTCTAAGGAAGGTAGGCCGCTGGATTGTGAACATGCACTTCCCATCTTCGTAATTCTCTAGACTGAAGAGCGAGCAGATGATGCCCCACTGTATCTATTCCACTATGTCACAAGAAGCAAGTACATAGTGTTTCACAAAGTTATACCAACCCTCAGCAGTACGCATATTGCGCCTTATGGATCGCTGGTGTCGCAGTGTGCAAAATTGCCCCAGGGTGTTTACTTTTCACAAGGTGCATTAACACTTCCTGGAATATAGTGATGACTTAATAACAGTACTAATGCAAGAAACGTGTATGGACAGAGGCTACGTGAATCTCGCACACTGCTGTTCATTGCTGGAGAGGAAATTGATTCTTTGGCATCTTGACGGCAGCTTTCATTTTCTTCTGGAAAAGGCAACTTCCTCTTCCACGAGCGCCGCTCACTTTTCAGTTTACAGACAGACTATAACTCACCATCATTTCCTGTCCAGTTCTCATATATGAGCAGACGAAATAACTTTGTGAAGCTCGTGTTTCTATAGTGGAGTTATTTTCAGTTTGTTGAATGAGTGGTTATTTGCACTTGTTCAATTAACTTTTATATAAAATACGTTCCTATAAGCAATGGCTGAGAAATACATAATTTGTACTGTTGATGTTGTCAGTGACTTTTGTAGTGTTAGTATGAAATGGACTGAACTGGTAAATGCGGCACTCTGCTGCTATCTGTCGTTGACAATGTACTGTGCTGTACTCACTCGGTGGTGGATTAATGAATGACCAGACAGTTACATTACTGCACCTCCCTGACCAGTACAATGCATACATCTCTTCCATTCAGGAATTGACACCACTGGTAGAGTGGGCTCCAATGAGTGGAGCAACTGGAGCAACTCACCACATATCCACAATATATCTTCCAAGGTGGGTATGAATATGTCTGATGGAACGGGACAGATAGTGTTCAAGCCAAAGCAGTGATGTGCAGTAATACAGTGTCTGACTTATGTCGAAATATCTGAAATCCAATAGCAATTAGGTGGCCAATATCTGTTGCAGAGGGAGACAGTTCCAGCCTCTGAGCCTCTTCAGAGCAGAAGCTGGGTTCGTACCTGAGGATTCCAGCCACTGACAGAGGAGACAGTGTCATCGGCAATGTCGAATACATACTGACGGCGTGTTACGCTTGGGACATGTTCTTCAGTGCGGTACACAGCTGCCAGCATTTTTACGTAATGGCTGTTTTACCAACTGCAAATAACTAAGTGAAAATAACTCCACTATATGAAAGCTACACCAGTGAATTTATTTCGTGTCCTCACATAAGACAACTGGACTGCAAATACGTGGAGGGTCTAGTCTGTCTGAAAACTGACACGCGAGCACAGCTCACGGTGCGGCATGTTTCCTTTCCTAGAAAGAGGCTCCAGCTGCCGTTCAGGGTGACACAGGAATCAGTTTCCCCTCTGCCAGTGTAGAACAGCTTACAGAAATTTACGTAGATTCTACTCACAAGCGTATATTAGGAACGCACATCTGTATTCCATGTAGTATTAATGCACTTTGCTGAAAGTAAACGCCTTCCGGGCACGTCTGCACATTGCGTCGCCAGTTATTCATGTAGCGCGCCGCTTAGGTTTAGTTTAGTTGTGTGAAACACCGTGTTGTTGCTTCTTGTAACTTAGTGAGGCAGACAGAGTCGAGAGTAACCTCCTCGCTCTTCAGTTTGCAACCTGTGAAGCAGGGAAGTGCATGACCACAAGCCGCCGACCTACTTACCTCGTACGTCTACGCTACACCCACGTTCCCTCCAGCCCGTTACACGCTCAGAACACAATTTATCCCTTAATAGGCTCTACAACACTGACGCTTGTTACACACATTTAACATTTGTTCTTAATCCACTTCATTTAAAAGTAAACAATAATTTGAGATCTTTAAAACACTATTTTTAATAATCTGCGTTTTTCCTACGCCCTGCAACGCTTAAAATATTAGTCCTAGAGAAAAATGAATAGGTCCTTGTGTGTCGGAAATGTAAAATAGATTAATTTTCTACTGATAAAGATTTTTGCTTCAAGTCAGTGCTTTCCAGTTATTCTAGAAAAAGATAAAAAGATGAACTTCAAACGCCTCTACGCCCCTGCCCACGGTTGTAGAATTTTAGTATGTAGTTCATGATACTTCTTCCTATCACTGTACAAAAATTTGTGACCACACGATTGTCTCCCCTGTTCGACATTTTTTGGTCTTCGTTGGCTCGATAGGTCGAGTCTTGCACCGCAAACCTAAGAGTACTGATCCAGACCCAATACATTATCTGTCTGTCATTTGACCACAATAATCTTGCTTTTACAATTTTATGTTTATCCTTTACAACACTGAAGAGCTGATCACACACACCGATGCTTTCATTATTGTGTTGGTTGGAGTAATAATAAGTGGCTGTAACTTTTGTGGGCCTAGCTGCTTGCACGTTTTAAAATTTAAAAGTGTGGAAGATGAGGTGATATCAGTTTGACAGTTTAATGACAGTACGGTTGACTTCCACAAGAAAATTTATAGATTTATTGGTACATAGCGAAATCGCATTTAGTTGAAAATTTTCGTTATAGGAATACTCTACGTCTAGCGTGTACCGCTTTAAATTTAAGAGCATTATTACAGACGTTAGCCTTACGATCATGAGTACCATTTTACCTTGCGAAAATAGCAATCATCACACTTATGAGCAATGAAATACCTGATGTATTAGCGTAACTTATTTTGCAATTGTTTTGCTGATGTGCGCTGCCGACGTTCGGCGGAGTCCGGCCTGCTTGTTTAGTGGTTCCGTGTGAGAGTTCTCACCTCGGCTGTTGTTTACTAGTCTGAGAGGATACCGAGCGAGCTTGTAACGCTGTGAATGACGTTACCCTTTGCTCAGCTGTTCATATGATCGGCAAACATGTTTCTAATGATTTTTTAATCTATCGTGAGAAGAATGCACTAAAATCATGTCCCTTATTAGTAAGTCAGCAAATGATTATTTACATTTATCATTAAGGCACTGAAACTTCCATCCACTCTGTAAATTTACCCGCTTTTCTTATCAAAACTTAAATATTTATAGCAGGTACATGAATTTCCGAGTCAGAATGTTCTGCTCACTTCTTTTTGAGCTGTATGCTCCTTAACGTACTAGGGTCGACATGTGGACTAAGCTTCTGTATATAAACGTCGGCACCTGTATATGCAAGTAAAAAAAGCCTTCTGCTTTGTGTCGCTTGTTATTCCGTAGGCAGTGAAGAGCTGTTCTAACCCTGCGATGTAGTTTAGTCATGGCTACACTTCGTTGCCGAAATTCTGGAACGGAGACGGTGCAATTTCATTTCCGTTGCTAGTGATTTCTCTGGGATTGTCAATTTCTTCAACAAAAGCTTGTGCAACCGCTCTGTTCTGGGAGCTTCATATTTCTAATGCAACAGTTTCATAAAGAACTTTTATGCAGACACAAAAATTGTTTCACATCGTATTTTCAGAAAAATATGCTTCACTATGTAATCAATAACTGATTGGAATATATCACTTGTTTCTAATACTCCCCGTTGGCGTGGGCTTAACAACGAGGATTGCTGAGCCTTAGTGTACTAAAACATCTAACAACCGCAAAATTAGCTGTATTAGTTTCACTAAGGTGGGTATGACTAACATAACTGCTAAGTGACTGTTCAGGGCTCACACTATTTGTTATAAAATAAATTATACAGGGTGATTCTTATTAACGTTTAGAAACCCCCGGAGCAACATAGATGAAGCTGAGACAAGTAATTTAATACAAGACACATGGGACCCCAAACGTAGGGAAAGAGCCTTAAAGTGCTTGAAAAATGTTGAACATGATACGTCACATTCCAAATGTGGAGGATATTTTGGAGCGCGTGCATGAAGGGATGAATAGCGATGCAATACTCACATTCAAGCAAACGGTGCAACTTTCTAACAACTTTTCTAAATGCAATCTGTTGTAAATGTAAAAGTTACAAAATAATTGTCCCCGCTGTAACCAAATAAAATTGTTCTTTTTTGTGTTTCTATCCTTTTATTCCTCCCTTTTCACTTACAGACACTATTTTATAAAGAAAACGTATGTCATTTACTGGTAACGTTCGAGTCCGGAATTTTATTTACTTGGGGTGCAATACGGTAGGGTTTTGTTGTGCTGTATTTCGCAGTAAACCAGAGTAGATAAATTAAGAGGAGACGGAAGGTAAACAGGTTAAAAAAATTAGTTTTTAGATTCTTCAGTATTTGAAATGAGCGCTATTTCCTGCTTAAACAATTTTTGTTTTATATAAATACGACAATTTTTTCGGAAGTTATGATGATTTCCCTGACGCTTCGTGCGATCTAGCATTTAAATGCCACACCTTCTTTTTTGCACCATGCAGATATAATGCATAGGTTTATTTTATTCCTTGTATGTTATTTCTTGCTTATATTTCTAAACAAGATGCATTGGGCATGTCCAGAAGAGAATAGTTCCAGGTTGAGAAGTTTATTAAAAGAAAAGCAAAAATAGTACTGGAAGATAGTAAGAAGACAGGTGGTAAAGATCACCTAACAAATGTAGAAACAGATAGATTACAGAATTATATTCTTCAGTGATAATCTGACAAGGAAACTGGATATTTTGGAAGTATTGGGCATAAAAATCTAGTGGAATTACTGCAAAATCCTTGATGTAAATAGCTAAAGAGAGAATCCGCAAAGCAGAAATTGCTAATTTAAAATGGACAAAAGAAGCTAGACAGAAAATAGAGAGAAGAGAACATCAGAATGATTCAATATGGTGCAGGAAAATGTTAGTGCTAAGTAATTCTCATCAATAACCATGCTAAAATTGCAACACTAAACTTTAAATTGATTTCTCTCAAAGCTGTATTTTTTGACTTCCTGGTACCATTATTTTCTAAACTAATTGCGTTATAAATATGAAATTTGCTCAATTTGTACTCAGGATGCTAATAAGTTATTACCAGTAAATTGAGAATCACCAACCCAGAGAAACTGTTTTATAGCAATGAATGTATTTAAAAAAGCGAAATTTTGATAGTGAAGGATTACAAAAACTTTCTTCAAATCCGTAAGAGGTATTTTGTTCATTTTACTTGTAAATGCAGGCGTACGTGTTATAAACATTCAATAAATATTTCACCGTTTTAACATTTATAATCCTTTTGTAAAGTGTACCTATTCAAAAAGTGAAATAGCATTGGCAAAA
This sequence comes from Schistocerca cancellata, assembly GCF_023864275.1. Classification (NCBI taxonomy): domain Eukaryota; kingdom Metazoa; phylum Arthropoda; class Insecta; order Orthoptera; family Acrididae; genus Schistocerca; species Schistocerca cancellata. The sequence continues at coordinate 80,009,480 of NC_064633.1, read as the reverse complement.
TAGGGGTAAAAATTGCCTTCCGCCTCCCATTAATACCTCAATGTAAACACTTAAGTGGCTCTCACAACGAAACAATACTGATTGCCAGACGCAAAATTCGAGCCCTACGCGCTAAAGTCGAGCACACAGGCCCGGAGCCACACTGACGTCAGTGCTTAACTTGAATTGGGGTGATCAGGTGTGACAGACCGATAGCCTTAGGTGCTACACGTGCGGCGAGGTATGTCATCTGGTGACATGACATGTTCAACATTTGTGACAAACTTTTGGGATGTTTCTCGACATTTGCTGTTCCATGTGTCTCATATTAAATTAGCCTCAGTGTCATCTACGCCGCTTCAGAGGTTTTCAGAAGTTAATAGGAATCATCAAATCACCCTGTGTACAATACTTCCGTACCCAGATGCCAGGTACATTATCTGACAAGTTCTGCTGAGTCCTACTACGAAACGATGAATTGGTGGACGAGTGGCGGTCGTCGAAGACTGGTTACACATTGCCGTCCATTGGCGCTCGCCGCAAATAGAACGATCGGCATTGGCTCCGGGAGTAGATGCGACGATTCGCTCTTTAGCTAACTCACTTATCGGCGCGTACGATCCACACATGTACCCGGTGTTCGAAATGATACCGAGCAACGCTCCATTTCCCCCCATCCGACCGGAACTGCGGCTTTAGCGGTACGTCGTCTCGCCGCTTGACGCCTGAAGAGCAGGCAACCCAAATGACACTAGTGTACCGCAGGGAGTCTGTGGGCCATGGGATACATCACACTTTTAGAATGGTTTCACGTAAGACTGAGCTTTTCGCTTAACAAATCATTCGCAGTTTTCATTAAACGTAATCATATTACTTGCACGGCAGCGTATACACAAGTTGGACTATTTGAGTACCAATTTAGCTTCTGGTTAAATTTGTAGCTCTTTATTTAGACTGTTAGGGGCGTGACACATAGAACTGTTAATGAAACAGGAAAAATTTTTACCATGCTCCGTGAAATATTCCGTGTCTGGAGGTGCGATGATCCACCAATTTTAATAGTTTTTATAGAGAAGGTCCAACGAAGAGGAGCGCATTTCGTCACGGAATCGTTTTACCGGCTTGAGAAGCGTTACAGGGATGCTCAATGTCAACCTCGAGTCGCCATTTGCGACAACAGGCGCTGCTAGTCACATACTGTTGTAGATCTGTTGGTATGGTATTCTAATATGAATTTCGTATATTAAGACGCGTAAGGATTAGGTAACTGCTTAGGCTTCCGCGGCCATAGTCAGATGACATGAAAGTTTTCTGAGTACTGTAACGCGTCATAACGCAACAGACCATTAAACAGTCTGAAAAAGATTTTGCGAGGGACAGACTTGGCACGAAAATGTGTTGGGGCTGTGGTTGTGAGCTGATACTAAACATGTGACCTCTGAGCAACTGGTTCTGCCGAAGTTTGAGTGAAGAGAGATTAGACTACACAGGAAGATTATAACTGCAAGAGCTCAGATACTATTTCCAAAGTTGCCAATGGAAGCCAATGTTAAGCTGCTACTTGAGTAATGTCGCCGTGCATCTGAGACTTTCCATTTGTGCAATAGTTGGAAACTGTGATACGAACTATTTTTGGTCAGTAAGTCAGTATAGTTCTGCTCTCTCAAAAATTCTCTTTGAAAATATATAATAACTGTTCTTTTTGGAAAGTTAACTTCGCTCTATCAGTTGGCTGACATTAATAAAGAACATTTCCATTGTACCTATGAAAATTAATGATATTTCTTGATGTAATTTACGTGGAAAGATGATAAATCGCCAGTGAAAGAGAGATTACCAGAAAAGGTAAGTACTGTTTTTCTTGTGACGTATTACTATTTCAATTAATTTAACCTTAAATATTGATGCAGTTTAATATTTTCGGAAGTGATTCAGTATAGAAGTGTTGTTATCTTTCCATGTCATCTAGCTTCATTTCGAAAGGCATTAAGAAGATAAAAACAGAGTCTCAAATGTTTATGTTTGTTCAATGACAAGATAGATCTACATCTACACTACATTTATACTCCGCAAGCCACACAACGGTGTGTGGCGGAGGGCACTTTACGTGCCACTGTCATTACCTTCATTTCCTGTTCCAATCGCGTATGGTTCGCGGGAAGAACGACTGCCGCAAAGCCTCCGTGCGCGCTCGAATCTCTCTAATTTTACAGTCGTGATCTCCTCGGGAGGTATAAGTAGGGGGAAGCAATTATTCTATACCTCATCTAGAAACGCACCCTCTCGAAACCTGGATAGCAAGTTACGCCTCTCTTGCAGAGGCTGCCACTTGAGTTTGCTAAACATCTCCGTAACGCTATCACGTTTACCAAATAACCCTGTGACCAAAAGCGCCGCTCTTCTTTGGATCTTCTCTATCTCCTCTGTCAACCCGACCAAGTATAGGTCGAACGAGTGTTTTGTGAGCCACCTCCTTTGTTGATGGACTACATTTTCTAAGGACTCTCCCAATGAATCTCAACCTGGCACCCGCCTTACCAACAATTAATTCTATATGACCATTCCACTTCAAATCGTTCCGCACGCATACTCCCAGATCTGTCCGTAACATACTATATAAAGTTCTCTGATTTTGCAAAGTGGTAAGCTTCATTGCTATGCATTCAGTACCAGAAGATGTAGGAACTGGCCAAAAGAGTGGCTTACTACCCTACTGACAGTTACCAATGACATAATTATCAGATTAGCATGCCTTTAGTGAACCCCATGTTGTGTTACACTTGGTTAAAAATGCTTTACCAATAAGTGAACAGTAATTTGTGGGAAACGTTAGACATCCCCTCTTATTCCTTTGATTTTATAGGTACGAATTGTTTGATGGAGCTTTCTGAAAAGTGTTGTCAACGAAGTGTACTTGTACATTAATCACCTCTGTTTTAAGAATGTTTAAGAGGTGCTATTATTGCTACACAGAACACTTGCAGTTTACACTAATGATTATTCCTTAGCCCAATTCACCCATTACGTATTAATTTAGTGTTTGGCTGAGTAATACTTTCTTCTGTCTGAGTCCGACCCTTAATTATAAATGACTCATGATTACTACTTAAATTGTTCTAAAACTGACATGTGTTTCAATTTTTTTACATTTTTATGTACTATATCATAAATACTGAAGACCAGCTGAAATTTCGGGCAATAATACAGAGCAAAATGTACTTACCGATCAAAGTTGTACAGATTTTGTAGATGTATGACACTCTTACGTATTCAACAATAACGATTTACCTATTCGATACAGGATTTTGTGGGTGAAAATCAGCGTTGTTTACTTACGTACCAGCAACGTTAATTCATCATGCTAAATAATTCAACAGAAAAGCTAATAAACAATAATGATAATAATAAAATTGAATTACTAAATGTATGGAGGAACAGTACGTGGTCGAGATACACAGTCCCCAATCTCTCCATAAACTATTCAAAGACACCTTAGCTTCTACAAAGATATTCTAAGTTAGCCGCAAGAAAGTTTTAAGAAGCTCTCCTGCGAACCTTGCTGAACTAGCACTCCTGAAAGAAAGGACATTGCGGAGACATGGCTTCTGTAAAGTTTGGAAGGTAGGAGACGAGGTACTGGCAGAAGTAAAGCTGTGAGGACGGGGCGTGAGTCGTGCTTGGGTAGCTCAGTCTGCCGGCACGGTAGCTCAGCGTGTTCGGTCAGAGAGCTGGTTGGCCTCTGTAATAAAAAACTGAGTGGAATTATGAACAAACGAACTTTAACGAATGTCATGTGACGTCCGCAACGACCAAACCTAACGATAAAAAAAAGAGGGAGAGAAGAAGTTGGTAGAGCACTTGCCCGCGAAAGGCAAAGGTCCCGAGTTCGAGTCTCGGTCCGGCACACAGTTTTAATCTGCTAGGAAGTTTCATATCAGCGCACACTCCGCTGCAGAGTGAAAATCTCACTCTGGAGTTTATTTATTGCATGTTATTTGTTACTAATCGTCTAAAAATTGTCTCAAATTTTAACAACTAATCAGAAAATTCAGAAGAGTTACCGTTAGTTAATAATCATAGGGTCTTAAGCATACCAGTCAGTATTTTTCTAGGGTTAGCAGTAAAATGTGTATTCCTTACACATTAATTCCACTACATTTTAAAGACTACCTACCACCAGCACGACATTCTTCTTCGTGTGACAGAGTAAATGAGCTAAAAATTAACACTTCTTAGTATTTCTGCTGCAAAAGAAACTGCAACGGAATGTCATTGTCTATGGAATGGAAGTTCCGGTGAAATTATTTTGATATCTCGAAACTTAATTACTGTATAGTATTGTGTATTAGGCTGCTGTCCAGTGGGACTGGCACTGAACGCGACTCACCGTCGGCATCGAGCCGCCTGACAAGTCGGGCCTGCTGTCTGGTAGCAGTGCTCGCCACCTCCATTGTCAGCTGGTGGAGGAAAGCCTTCCTCAACATATCTCTGTCTGAAGCCAAGTTATGCGCTGCGGTTTTCCTAAGTTAAAAGACGGGAATTCAACCCATTGGCATCTACTTCTACCGGCTGGGGCAAATAAAAATGGCCCAGAGAACAGAGTCCCGCGGTATAAAGGAACATAGCTAAGTGACTACCTTTCAACTCGTGGCACTTTTGGGCCCTGGTCAGCAAGTCGCTGATGGCAGATCAAAGCTGGACTGCTGGAGTTCCCGCGGTCTCAGCCAAAGTGTTCTGCTGCAATTCTTGAAGACTGTGAGGGGTTGTTGCGATACACCTTACACTTGAATGTACCCCATACCAAGTAACCGCACAGTGACAGATCAAGTGACTTGAGTGGCCAGACTAACCTCTGTTAACAACACTCTCATTGTGTACATGTGCTCCGAGGTTCGACCGACTGCAGGGGCAGTTGCTCCGTCCTGTTGACAGTAACTGTATGTCTTTTCCTCCTCCACTGATGCTGCCACAAATGTCTTCAAAATGTTGGCAATGTAACGCGCCGAAATTAGACACTCGTCTGGTGCACCTTTTTTCCCACCACCCTTTATGTTTCTAGAGATAAGGCGAGAATCAGAAACTCTTTCCTAATTTACTCGAATAATCGGACAAATTGTGGACTGAACAGGCATTTCCAGTATTGTGGAGTACGAAAGGTGCTGGGACATTAAATTATTAACTACTATTTTAGAAGGACTTATTTAGTATACTAAATACCAGGGGTAGTAATTTCATACTGCAACTTGCCGAAATGTCTCTTACTTTAAGTAATATGTTCGCTTACTTTTATTGCCAAACCATAACAGTTTAAATCTGAATTCAAGTAAACTAAGCTGGAATGAAAATATCCAATACTTTTAAGTAAATAAGGCATCATCGTCGTTTTTCAAGTATTACTAACCCTAAACACCTGTCATCAGTAGTATGACAAGGCGGAAGTTGGGACATTTGTTTTTATGTACGATCTTGATCCCTGACCCCTGGTAAGACACAACGCAATTAAGTTGTCTCCAATTGGGCACTTACGTAATAGTGCACCCTCTATCTCTGGACCCTCTCTGTCGTTCCATCCCCCTGGTTTATTGTTTTTTTTTGGGGGGGGGGTCTCCAATAGCGTTTGAGGTATTGGCCCCTTTTGGCCAATGGGCTCTCGAGTTACGGAACTCCTCGTCGAGTAGCAAGCAGTTCACACTATTCACCAGCGCCACTTGTGTCCTGTATTTCATCGGTAAGCATGACGAAGTGCATCCAGCAGCAGCGAGCACCCAGCAAGAATGAGAAGGCAGCATTTGAAATTAAGTACTTGCTCATTATTATTATTATTATTATTATTATTGTCATTATTATTGCTGCTGTTATTATTAAGTGTATGCATATATATTTACGTTACCGTTTTATTATTGTTGAAGAGCTGCATGATTCCACACAGTCATCTACAGCAACAGTGGCGTTCAGCCAGCAGCAATCATAGCCGCAGTAGTCTACATTTGAGTTTCCGGACCTGCTGGCGTTTGTTCGGCCAAAGCCAGCAGCAGAAGCAGTATCGAAACTTCGCTCGACTGCTACTAGTACTACTACAGAAAGCTTCCACTACTCTTCATTAGTACATACTATTTAATATCAAGCGGTTCAAACAGCATAAATGTGGGGCTAGTGCCACACAAGAACTTTGAAGCTGTTATCAGTATAGAGAATTTGCAGCAAATTAATACTACCCTCAGCAGTACGTTGCTGGAATTAGACTACTTGTGTGATATGACCGAGTGCATTTAAAGAAAAGTGTTTGATGACTATAGCCCACTGTTTACACAAACTAATATTGGAATGTTAAAAGGTGAAACAACAGTAGTGGTACGGAGAGGCAATGCTCGAGTTAAGAGCTGATGGTGCAGACAAACACAACAAACATTCAAGTGTAATGCATTTACATGACCTGTACTGTGCATTAATGATTGCGTCAGGCAAACTTCGTCACTGATGGCAATATGTTAGAGCAACATTCTATGACTTTATTCCGAATTTGACGGCTAACAAAGTGAACGTGGTCCAGCTAGATCAGTGTTTTAATAAGCGTATTTCAGATATGGTGCAATCTATAAAAGTTGGTCCTGTGTGTGTGGATGCTGCACATACTGACAGGATACCAATGTACGTAATTGCCCCAATAGCATTAAATGGAATACAAGCTAAATTCAAGGTTTATAACGTGAAGTGTTTGGGAAATACTGTAAATGAATATGTATATATGTATGTGAAATAACAAAAAAATATTACGTTTAATTTTTTTCTTTTCTGGTTCACAACATCAATATAAAAAACTCACAGACTTACAGACAGGGCTGTTTTATAACTGAAGAAGAACAACAGTTTTGTAAAAATCAGCTCATGTCTTTGTTATTAATATTTACTGTGTATATAAAATATGTTTCTTATTGCGCATTTACAATATATGTTTACAAAAAATCTTTGGAATTTTTTATTTTCAGTGTGTGTGCAGAGAAAAATACTTATTACTAATAGAGAGAGAGTAGTCTTTTTATTTATTTACAGCAGCAACAGCAGCAGGATGAGAGCCACATGCTCACACAGATATTTTATACACAGGCACATGCCGTATGCAAAGTACTTACAAGCCTTTACAGATACGTATGACAAGCGATTCATGCTACTACTATCCTACATACGCTCACACAAACACATCCATCTCCATTTACAAATAAATACCACATCCACGCACATAAAGGCATTCAGTCACATTCAAGTGAATGGTGTGAGAATGGTAGGATTCCAGTCCCATCATTGCAAATGAATCTCTTGTTGTTATGACGTGACAGTCTCATTTTCAGTTGCGATGGGGTGTATACCACATGGTGCCACGATCGGAAGACTACTTGACGTATCATATGCGGTGGTTTCAGTGGATCAACATCAACGCCACCGAAAAGGCACACTTTGTACTCTTTGATTGTTAGAGACATTGAAGCCGCATGCTGCACACACTTAGCCTGCCTGTGAACAGCACCTGTATCTGTACAGTATGCATACATCTTAGATCGGAGTACCATAAACTCCACATTCTGCGAACATTCCCCTCGTCTTTCATTAGACCGATAACCTTTCCTTTGTGTGTTTGGTATACGGTAAGGACAATCGGCCGCACATCAAAACGTGTAGAATTCCTAGGGGTGGTGTAGTTTTCAGCCATGTACCTATTAGATGAATCTGCCTATATCCATATGAAGTAACTTCGGATTAGCGAAGAGCTGCTTAAACAACGTGTAATGAAAGTTATACAAGTGGAGTTTGGAGATGTCCTGCACACACATACCGACAAAGACTTCATAAACTGCATAAACTGCATCAGCCATCGATAGGGCGACTACTCCTTTACTAAAAATTGTGAACCACTTAAAATTTGGCCTGGCATTAGAATATAGTGGGCCACAATGCCCGACCCCATGATAAAGTAAACAGTTATTGGATAATTATATAACATTTTCCATAATTTTCTCGAAAATCGCGATGTTAATTAATTTTAAGAAATCTTTTTCAAAATCACACGTCACGGTGCCCTCTTTCCCCCGTTTTATGCGAATATACTCCTTCCAACAGGGGCTCTAGCTGAGCAATTTTAAATAGTTTCATTCTCAAATTGAGGCATTTCTGGAGGTTACAGTAGCGACTGACTGATACACTGAGGTGACAGAAGTCATGCGACACCGGCACATCATTTGCATTCAGCTGATTCGTGTGAAAACGTTTCCGATGTCATTATGTCCACACAGAGGGAACTGATAGACTCTTAACGCAGAATGATAGTTGGAGGTAGACGCATGGACCATTACATTTCGGAAATCGTAAGGGAACTCAATATTCCGAGATACACAGTGTCAAGAGTGTGCCAAGAGTACCACGTTTCAGATATTACCTCTCACTATAGACAATGCAGTGGCTGAAGGGTTCCGTTTAACAGAGGTCAAAGGGGTTTGCATAGAGCTGTCAGTGCTAACACACAACAACACTGTTGGTAAGAGCTGATGGTAGAGTCCGAGTGCGCCACAGACCACACAAAGCCATGGACTCTAGTTGTTGCCATGGCACTTACAAACTGGTGGTGCAACCATATGGTGTGGGCTGTGTTTACGTGGAATCTGCTGGGTCCTCTGGGCCAACTGAACTCACCATTGACTGGCAATGGTAATGTTCGGTTGCTTAGAGACCATTTGCAGCCATTCACGAACTTTATGCTTCAAAACAACGATGTGCCATGTCACCAGACGACAACTGTTTGAAAATGGTTTGAAGAACATTCTAGCAATTCAAGTGAATGATTTGGCTATCCAGATCATCTGTCTTGAATCCCATCGAACATCTATGGGAAATAATTGAGAGGTCAGTTTATGCACAAAGTCCGCACCAGCGACACTTTCACAGTTATAGATGGCTGTAGAGCCAGCATGGCTCAATATTTCTGCAGTGGGCCTCTGATGACTCGGTGAGTCCATTCCAGGCCGAGTTGCTGCACTCCGCTGGGAAAAATGAGTTCCAACAGGATATTAGAAGGTATCCCATTTATTTTGTCACCTCAGAGTATATCTCTGCTTGTTATCCAGCGTGGTCATTAGCTTGAGAATTGAATTATTACACGGGGATAAGTGCTTCGGACATAATGGCAAATCTCTCTGTGCATCGTGCAAGCCACTCGGATATTTAACGCCTGCCTCCATGACGTATCCTGGGTCAGAGTTAGCATACACATCTTTAATCTCTTTCTGCAATTTGATGAGGTCATCATCATCATCAGATAACCATTGGAATCCTCCTGTAGACATTGATTGTTGCGTGGCATATATGTATAAGTTATTCACATTTAAGTAAAGGATATAAATCGATTCATCATCAGAAGCCTTGTACCCCTCCTTATTAATTCGTGGGTTATTCACCTTAACATATCCGTGCATGCACTGGCAAAGTCCTCCGCGAATCTTGCGTCTGAAGGTCAATAGCATGTCAACACCAACGGAAAGCTCGATGCTGACATGCCTATATCATAACACTGCGTCCCACAAAAGTAATAAGAAGCAGGATCCATAGAGTACGTGTCCAAGCTTACATTACGGAACTTCACTGAAACGTCCATGAGGAGTAGTACACTGGTGTTAGCATATGGGGTGAGTCAGCCGCACCTACCCAAGTGTTTTATGTAACCCACAACACCTCCAAATCCTATACAAAACATTGTCATGTTCTCTCACCTGCTATGTGCAAACCGTTAGTGCTACAGAAAAAAATGAACTGGACATTGTTGTAGGAAATTTAATGTAATTAAATTTTGTACTGAGATACGTTTTTGCTAAAGGCCGTAGTTTTCAAATTATTCAAGAAAAACATGCGAAAGTGCCTTTCAAAAGCGTTTTTCTTGAATAACTCGAACCTAGAGCCTCCAGCGAAAATGTATCCCAGTACAATATTCAACTAATTAAATTTCCTACGAAAAGCTCATGTTCATTTTTTTCTGTAGGACTAATAGTTTGCCTCGTGTTTTGTTCTTGAAGGTGTTGCAGGCTACATAAGACACCTAAGTAGGGTCATCGGAACAACACTGTATAATCTTCCATGCTCCCACAACTTAGGGATCCTGAACTACTGCCAAATTTTCACTGCATGCTCAAATTCAGCCACCGCAGTGCCTGTGAGTCTACTAAAGACTGCAGCTATATCAAGTTTTGTGGATTCACTGCATCTCTCCCTCGAATCTAGGTATTCGTAAAGAGAGCCTTCTTTTTCCCAAGCTAAAACTTCGCATCACTGGGAAATGATACTGTTGTCATATACGTTACCTCTCGGCGCTTTGTTTCAGTCACTTTCTGAAGAGATCCTGGAATGAAACAAAGAGAATTCAGCAGGCGGGGCGCAATTTTAGGAGTGATCTACTCGTAGAATGTAATGTACCATTCAACAGTGTCATGCACGACGCTTATTTAATCATCTTTCAAGCCAAAATCACTCAAGTGCCCAACAAGAAAAAGAGCATCATACCCGCCCAAATTATGAAAGAAAACAGATGTGTGTCTTGGTGACTCTCACGTCAAGTTGTATACATTGTGAGCTGCACAGCGAAAGTTCCCCATTAGATGACAGTCGTCTCTACAAGGGGTATCCACAGCTATCGCATCTATATTTGGGTATGATTGTCAACGGTTCTCTTGTGCAATCCGTCGTTCTCCTGCGAGTCAGCCATTGGCATGTTATCGCCGTAATAGCTATCGACATCCTATGTGAGTTTTTCAAGCTCAAAGAGCAGCCATCTCGCAGAATTATCCCCTGCGTATGTTCTGAAATGAGTATTTGAATCGTACGTGCACACAGTTTGAAACACTGCCGCATACAGTACGTGTCACTCTCTAAAGATTGTAGGAGAAGCTGATGAGTCACCTTCACAATGTACTACAGGATCAAGAAGACACTCGAAGTCAGCGTAAACTACAAAGGGGCATTTCTCCTGGTGATGGGAGTTCTTTAAATTTAAGAACTTATCTGTCTCACTTGGCTTTTTCACATGCAGTGGACCCTGTGCTTTTTCTATCGTTCCCTTCGGAAATTAACAGCAAATCCACATTTCTGGGACGCTGACCGACTACTTTTGAAAAACAGAGAGGTCGAATTACTTTATGCTTTACATCCTTATCCTTCCTTTGCTCAGGTGCCCAATTTTTTTCTGGATTGACTTCATTGAGGCTGTAAACACGTACAAAACAATTAGGATTCTGCCTGTCAAATTTTGGTAGGTCCTGGATTTTGATGGGAGAATGATATAATGTTGAAGTTATAATGCCTGCCGACATTATTCATTTTTTATTTTATATAACAATCTGCATGCTCCTGGTAATTTCTATCACACAGCAGAAGCGACCATGGAAAGCAAAATACGTCTCCCTCACCAGTATTTTGGACACTGACAGAAGCAGCTATAACGTTCAGAAGATCGTAGTTATATGAGTACACGTCATGTTGTAGTACGCACCTGAGCGCATTACAGAACCGTCTCTCCTGCATTTCGGAAAATGGCCCAGTTTGATTCTCGAGATAAAAGTGCTGGACCACTCTGTGATTGAATCATTTCAACACCATTGGTGCCATTTGTTTTCCGGGTGAGGGGTGGGGAGGGGGATTGGGGGGGGGGGGAGGTAAGTGAGTTCGCAGCACATGACCGCATTATATTTAATGATGGGCAAACACGTGATGAGAAAACTGATAGGGTCCCTGTGGCCCACAGTAGCGTTATCTCTGTGGTCATACGAGATCCTGTTCCTAAAAATGCCGGTAAACATCGAGCAAGCTAAAGAAGGTGTATGACTAACCTGATAGTCGCTATTAAAAGGAGAGACTAGCAGTGGACTGCTACTCTTGCTGCATAGTGAGCACAGTGAGGATCGCACCTCTTGTTGGTGCTGCAGCAACATAGATTGGCCACCAAGTTGATGGTCAAGGCAGCGTACGCCAGTCCGACAGTCTCAGCTGGGGGGCGGGTGGGTGCGGTCGCCAGTTCGATGGTTCCAGCTGGGCAGAGAGGGGTGGCGGTTGTGGTGGGGGATGGTCCAGCCTGCAGCTGCCCGTGAGGGATGGGTCCGCCTGTGGAGATCACATTTCTCTGCTTGATGTTTGCAACTAACAGCCTGGACGAATTCGTCTTTGTTGAACGCAAGACTGTCGTCAATTCAACACAATTCAATGCACAGGTGCTGAAAAAAAATTATAATAGCTAAAATATATTTTGACAATATCAGTATTTGGCAAATACTCACTGGCTGGTTACTGCTGCTTCTGCAGGCGAACGACAGGCGCTGGTGCTGCCAACCTAGTCAATACTATGAACTGTGAGTCCACGCAGAGTCGCAGAACTCGAGAGCCCATTGGACGAACGACGCTATTGGATCCCCCGCCTCCCCCGCCCCCCCCCCCCGCCGCCCCTCCCACCCCCCCCCCCCCAAGAAAACACTAGGCCATGGGAGAGGGGGCGACAGAAAGGGTCCAGAAAGAGACAGAGCCCAGTTACGTAAGAGTCCAATTAGAGACCAATTAATTAAGTTGTAATCTTATCAAAGGTCAAGGGTCAAGATCATAATTTAGATAAAAGTGTCCCAGCTTCTGACCTGTCATTGTACTATCATCTTGTGCTAATACGCATAGCTTGCTCTGTTTAACAGTGGAAACTACATGGCGTTGGGTTTGAATTATATACCGTACAGCTGTTTCAACACCACTGCTGGTGATCATCGATGATTAGCCTATTAACAGAAGAGTGTTTCATATCCTTTGCAATGTACATTACACATTCTCAATTGGTCTCCAGTACACTCATTTTAGCTCGCAGTCTGACAAATTCAGTAAAGGTTCACCATTGAACATGTTTTCATTAATCCAACTTGCTTTTTACTTACAAGTGGATTCTTATATCTCTTAGAGCACAGAATATAAAATTCTGTTCGTACAGCAAAATATTAAAGTCTCCATTTGTCATTTATGCAGAAACTGTATGTTTGCTGCAACTACCCATTAGTACTGAAATTTATATGCACAAACCGTATTGCATTCTTATTCACTGACGAACATTCAGAGTTTCAACTATAGTGAGGCTCAGACTGCATGGAATGGTTCGAAAATTTGTCACATCTGCATGGAACACTTCAAGCAGACCGATGCAAAACACACAGATCATTGCCACTTCACACGCAGATTTCGAGCGCCTGTAAATGATAAATATAACTCAAATTGCACACCAAATTTTATGGTGCCTGCTATATTTCACAATCTAATGAATTACGATGCGCATTTTATAATTATGAGTCTTTGTGGATGAATCGAAGAAATCACCAAAATAAATTCAGGCCATGTTTACGGGACTGAAAAATAGTAAACAGTCACTAAATCTATCGCATTTGGCTTCGCAGCGACATAAAACTTTGGTTTCCATGTTCCTTCAACTTTCTGGCATGCTCTCTAGAAAAATGGGTCTCGTATTCAAGGCTTACAAGTTCAAAATAATAAGGAAATAATCCCCTCTACGGTTTAATTTGTTCAGTAAAAGAGACGTATTTCCTTACGAGCGTGTAAACAAGTAAACAACGATTTGGTTTTGTTGGAAAAACAGTTGCTGTCAGTTGAGATGGTCAAAGTTTGCTGCCGGGTGAAACAACAATCGAATAATTGGGTTAAAAAAGAGCATGCAAACAGTGATGATGTTCCTTTGTATTCAAGACAATAGGAGACTACTACACATATCTGAAAACCGATATTTTGTTTTTGGCCAATCTATTTGAAAATTTCTGCACTTTCTGTCTCAAAATATATGGATTATATTGAACCCATTACGTTATCTCGCCTTGCTTGGCGTGGGATGCATTGTTGAAAATTACTAACGTGAAATTGCAACTTATACTGGACAACTGCAGCTCATTGAGTGTGGTATGAGATGTGGTAATGTGAAAAATATACCAGATGATTCTGATATAGGATGCATTTTAGAAGTAACTGCCACATATCGTCAACGTCCATGTTGTTCAACCTCCAGCGACTTGTTCAGAAACTCAAGCTAGTCTTTTTACACTCCAGACAGATAACGACGGTAACCGCTGTCCGAATTCCGTCAGTATTTTTTGGTGGCAACTACCAACGCATACGTTTTGTGCCCCCAGCTGTTTCAGACTCTGTAACACTAAATGAAAGAAAAGCAACTGAGTTAAAATTAGTAATCAGGAGGTTAAATTTGTAAGATTTTTGATACTAATATACACCGGCGGATAAAAGGATGTGCATCTTGAAAGAAGACACCGATTTTGGTCCAATAGCTTGGTCGTTTGCCAACAGACAGCGTAGTGGTATAGCTACCAGAGCGCTATCTGTGCCTAGCCTTAAACAGGGAATCCTCACAGCCAGAAGGCGTGATTCAAGTAGGCAAACATGCTACGAAGACGCCCTCTTGCTTCCTACAGCCAAAGAAGCAAGTTTTCCTTTCGGGAAAGTACCACACAAGTTGGACGTGCTGCGTCGGTTATGCCACGACGCTGGCATAAGTGGTCACGTGAACATTCTCACGCCTGCAGATGAGGTTCTGGGCGGCCACGGGCATCAAGTCGTACAGCTACCACAGCACAGGTGTGAGGGCTTCTGAGGGCAGACGTGTCAAGACGAGCTGTTATGGAGCGGTTACTGGCAGTGGGACTACAGGCACGATCGCCTCTAGCCCGCCTCACACTCACACTACCGCATCGACGTACCCGGCTCGACTGAGGTCGTCGGAAGATCACTTGGAAGATGGAATGCCGCGCCGCGATGAAAGCGGATCCTGCCTGCAAGCACCTGATGGTCCTTCGCGCATGAGAGGTAGGGCTGCTGAGCGCTTTCATTCGAGACACACTAGCCTCACCGCAGGAATTACGGTCTGCGGTATCTCTGCATTTTCTGGAGGGGACGCTAACCAGGGCTCGGTGCATGCAGAATGTTTTTAGAACCATTGTTTTGACGTTCTCGAAACAGAAAGATAATGTGTTATTCCAATATGATAACGCACGCACAAGCTCAACGTGCTCTGCTGGATGTGCAGCAACTTCCTCGGCTAGCACGATCTCCGTACTTGTCTTCAGTCGAGCACGTGTGGGATGTAATGGGTCGAGAAGTGACTTTCGCGACTCGTCGATCAGCACATTTTACAGAACTATATGAACAGGTGGAACAGGCGTGGCTAACGCACCCCAGCACACTACTGGCCGTCTGTATGATCCACTGGATGCTCTCCGTGGAGGCTACGTGAAAGTGATGAATGACTGCCAAGATTGCTCAACATGAATAATTTACTACAACTTGCTGTCTCGCTTTATTGTATATCTTTTATCTTAGTCAGCGAGTCAACAGTTTAACTATCTCCGAGAACGTCATATTTTGCTGACTCGACTAGAATGTATGTGTGCTTTGTGATACAGACAAGCGAGGACAAACTGCGGTTTACTCCAACGAGCAACACGCTCTGTCAGCTAGTTCAGGGTATCCGACGTCTGCCTACCGAAGGGAACTTACTGGAAACTTGTTTCGCTTTTAATACTGTATACTTACATTCGTGTCAGTTTTTCGTTATTAATTATCATACCCCGTGTGTATACATAAAATGTAATTACCGTTTACAAAATGTGGTTACCAACACGCGCCACTGTAGTACGCAACTGATGCCTCTGACCGTTACATCGAGGTGGCACTTGTACAACCGAAAATATCGCGGGCGGCAATGCCGGACGTACCCTCATATGGCGAGACGTAGCAATAAGCAACGCACTCGGGAACATTTTCGAAGGTGATCGTTGTGGCGGCCCAGGTGTTGTGCGGGGAGGCGCAGTGTTGCAGGGCCTAACTCACCCCCACATCGTCGAACACGGTACACTGACTGGTCAGCGCTGCCGTGACACGGTGTTCCTTCCGCACACACGTCTCGTCAGAGGTGTACTCGATCCCGACAGTGTGCGACCAATGACCAACAGCGCAGGTGGAAGAGCTCTCGGAGCGAGAGGATATCCGGCGAATGGACTACACTGCCCCTTCGTCGACTTAAATCCCATCGAGCACGTGAGAGACGTGCCGGAAGACTTGATGCAGCAGTTGTCGACCGCGCCACGAGCACTTCCTGCCAGCCTCGTGGCCAGTACGGGAGCGCGCTGCGGGTCGTCCTACACTGCCGTCCGCGGAGAACACACGCCCCGTCACCAACCGTATCCCTCTCCCTTTTGTAATTTCCAGGGAACCATTACGATTCGCTCTGACTTCATTGTAATTCTTCGAACAAAAGTCTCATTTCTGTTCATTTCAAATCGCATCTCTTTCAGGTAGTCTTTGTACTATAGTGTAGCATAAATATCTTCAACATTTCGCAACCCTGTCAGCAACTGTATAAATATTAATTATAATAATCGACAGCCTCAGTTGCACCGTTTACCTAGAATTTGCCTAGGTTTCAGTCGTGATAACCCAACCTTCTTCAGAATAACAGTAACTACCGTTTGTCCATAGTGGACATCGTCAAGCGGAGGCCCGCAGCTCGTGGTCGTGCGGTAGCGTTCTCGCTTCCCACGCGCGGGTTCCCGGGTTAGATTCCCGGCGGGGTCAGGAATTTTCTCTGCCTCGTGATGGCTGGGTGTTGTGTGCTGTCCTTAGGTTAGTTTGGTTTAAGTAGTTCTAAGTTCTAGGGGACTGATGACCATAGCTGTTAAGTCCCATAGTGCTCAGAGCCATTTGAACCATTTGAACCATCGTCAAGCTAAAACTACAAATCCATACATTATCGCCAGACTGTGAAAACTTATCTGAAACTGACTGGGCCCCACTTCTCGACCGCGATGCGGCAGCCACGAGTGCTGTACTGGAACTATGGAAAAACGGTAGTTACTCTTATTCTGAAGAAGGTTGGGTTATCCCGACTGAAACCTAGGCAAATTCTAGGTTAACGTTGCAACTGAGGCTGTTGATTATTAAAATTAATGTAGTGTACCAGTTCTTTCCATGTACTGTACAAGTTTCATCAAACAATGTTGTTTGGCAATTAAAGTCATGTGGAAGTTACATTCGTTATTAACTTTTGCATACCAGTGTATTTTGAACAGGAAAGCAGCAATTCCAGCAGGCATAAAATTAAGTTCACCCACAAAGTAAAGTATTGCACAATAATCGGCAGAGAACCTATAGTACATACAAAATGCTATTAAGAAAGTTGTTAACCAGCGTTTCATAGACAGCTTACCAATTTGTGTTCGATATATGGGATGAACTTTGAACAGATAAATGTAAGGGCATCTCACTTGATTATGGCAAGTGTCGCTATTTTTATGTTACAGGACAAGAAAAGAATATCACCGCCATTTTTTTAGGTGTTCTACTGCACTTCGTATAGAAAATGTATTCGCAGTTGCGAATACGGACAGCAATCAGCTGTGAACCGTGATTTTACTTTCAAAATCTTCTCTTAAGAATTTACTTTATTTACTAGCAATTCATCAAGAACATTAACACATTTAATCACACTATGTGAGTGTGAAAGTAGTTGCCAGTGGGTACTGATGAAAACAAATTTCTTTCAACAAATGAATTTTTTTCCTAAAAGCCCTTTTTTTAAACAGATTTAAAATTATAATCAGAAAGCACCCTCTAAATATCAAGTTACAATTTATTCAGAGGCAGAAAGACCAAATTTTGACAGTATGAGCTTTCGGGCTGAGAACCTTGCCACTCCCTTTTGACACGGCCGTAGTCACGACCGCTCACACAACCTCTGAAAGACTACACTGGTGCAAATCTCAACACACCAGAATACTTTAAACTAAAAATTTTACAACTCACACAAGCACATAAACTATGCACCCCGTAGGAGGTATGGTAATGGTACAAAACACTAACATTAAAAAAATTAACAATTAACTTGCCACCGAACATGCAACTTGATTCTTAAAAAAAAAAACTCTTACGGTGGTAGGGTGGCAACTTTATATACTAAAACGACCATTTAAATAAAAACCCATGAAATGCAGTCTTACATAAAATATACAAAAATGCTCTACGTTACACACATACCGCCTCTCAAGATGATAGGCAAGATAAAAACATATTTCAGGAATTAGGCCGTTACACTTCAAACAATAAATTCGTTAACACCGAATCCGACAAACATGACGGAGGCAGCTATTAATGTATGGCAGACCGACAGACAGACAGACAGACACTAACTGCCTAACAAATGCAGACGAGACTGACCAAGAAAACAAGTAGAATTTAACAAATAAATGAAACAACATATCACGAATCACTTAACTTCAAATAAACTGCGATGTCTGGCGAAGACCTGGCGCAGCACACCAAAAACGCTCTCCCGAACCGTTCACTGCCAGCCGCTTCAACGGACGCAGGAAGGCGCTACCCCTGCAATTCAACATGTCATCGTTCATGCGCCACAACATGCACTCGGACACACTATGTAGTTCTCATACGGGGGGTGGGGGTGGGGCATTTGAATTGAAAGTAGCTGCCTGGTATCGGCGGACCAATACGCCAATGCAGTGCCTGTTTTGTTAAGAAGGACGGTTCAGTGTTCCTTCCGACAGGCATGCACGTCCGAAGGAACAGTGCATCGTTCTTGTGAACAACACACGCAGTGCAATATCGTACTTATCCGTCGATACCAGAAAGCGACTTACAGTTTAAATGCCTCCCCCCCCCCTGCCTCCTCCTGAACGGGTATATCCGAAGGAACATTGGATCGTATCTCTTAACAACACAGTCACTGCAATATCATACTGCATCTTTATCGTACTGCTGAGCCTTAATGCCTGATTTCACGTCATTGCGAAATAGTTTTCTAGTATGACAAAGTCAAAGGGCCCTGAAAATTGAATTTGGAACTATGTTGTGCAGAAAAATGGCGATTCATTACAGTTTGAAATCTATTTCGGGGATGAAATACTTCCTTTTTTTCTTTCTAGTAGAATCTTTATAATGTTTGTTCACAGGAACAAAATATTATCTACATCCAAGTCATAATTATTAATAGAACAGTCAGATATCGCAAATAGTTTTAAATAAGTACTATGGTTTGGAGATCTTTATAATCCGAAGGAAATGATGCGCATTGTCAAGCATAAATTTTAGTTGCGGTTAAAAATTGCTCAAAATGTATACACGTTCAATGGATTGACTCGCAAGTTATATAGACAGCACTCATCTTGCAAATATACGCCCACGTGGCCACATATATTAGCCCTACGACATTAACTCCTTGTCTCGATATTTGTGAATACATAAAACTCCTTTTACAAGTTTTATATCAACAATCAGATGTTTCTGGTACTTGTATATGGAAAGTAACTTTATTCTGCTTTCACATATTTTCTTGCAGATTTTCATCGCAACAACAAATAAATGTACAAAAATAAGTAAACGTAACCTTACAGTTTAACTCTTAGCACAAAATGTACAGAAACCTTATTATACAAAGGCTTCATAACAAAGCTGGTTCAATGTTAGCGGCATGTTCAGTACACTACGCTTATAAGATATATATTGCTTATAACCATTTTAGCCGCTAAGTGAGCATTGCAGTTGTTAACATACCTCTGAATTCCGTTGGACGAAAGATTATTCTCAAAATTCAGATCACGAAATTTACACGAAATATTCACTGGTGCTGCTGCAGAAAAGACAGTCTGAAGCTGTCTCCGTACCAGAAAATGTATTTTGACCCAAATCACAACTGCTAACCGTTCTAAAAGAATACATACAAGATGAAGAAGAAATAGCCTAAAAACAATGTATTTATGAAAGCAGAAGGCAGGGATATTGGAGGATGAGGATAAAAAGAAGAAGAAAATGAAGATAAACACAATGAGAAACATAGTGATGAGATGGAAATGAAGAAGAGCCACGAAAGTAAATTATAGCAGAGACAAGGCATAAAGTGGAAGTAATTTTTTTTTCTGAACCAACATTAAAAAAATTCATGGTACTGTAGACAGCAGCAGATATGAACCGATAGAAAAGATTAGTGATTTGCTGACAGATGTCAATGGTTACAATTTAATGATAGGTATGCCTGCTTAAAGGAAGTTATGAGTTAATGATAGGTATGCCTGTTTAAAGGAAGTCGCTCTAACTAAGGGCTCACCTTCTGAGGATGTAATGTTTCCAAGTAGAGAAGGAATTAGCATATTTCATCAAGCGAACTGCTTATAGATGTTGACATTGAACTTATTGGTATATCAGAGCACCACTTAAATAATTTAACAATTCAGAGGCTGCCTTTACCAGGATACATATTAGCTGACTGTTTTTGAAGGAGTTCCTTGCGGGGTGGGGGAGTGGCTATGTGATTAAAAAACAGTTTCCATTTTAGTCCATAGACGTATCATGGCACTGCACTGAACAGATATTTGAATGTTGTGCAGAGGCAGTTGAATTTAGTGTACTAAACTTCTAATTGATGTTGTTTATAACTATGACTTCAGAGCATTTATGCTCAAGCTAGAGAGGGTTCTTGATTTACTCTCAAGGATGTACCCGAAATTAGTGACGTATGGTGACTTCAATATAAATTTTGTGTATGATGGTGCAACAAAAAGGATGTTGGTAGATCTCATAAATTCATGTGATCTGATGCAGACTGGTTTCTTTCTTTTTTTTCAACTATGGCGCAGGGGAACCGTAGCACACCCACAGACATTATTTTTATTCATTCTTCATTACTAGATGGGCATTCTACATTCTATTAGTAAAAGGGTAAATGTCCTTTAAGTCCATGATGCAAAAATTTTAACACTAGAAGGCTTTAGTAATCAAACAAATGTCACATTTAATTACAAAGTATGTAAGAAAGTTAATCCAACAGCAATAGAGAGTTTTTTGACCCTTGTCAAGGAACAAGAGTGACAGGATGTTTATAGTGCCAATAACATAGATGATAAATATAATACTTTCCTTAACACATTTCTCACTCTCTTTGAGAATGTTCTAAATGGGGTACTAGCATTAATTGTCAGCCTGGGTGCTGACTAGTGGGATAAGGACATAATGTAGAACAAAGTGGGAATTACATCAACATGTTTTAAGTAGTCACAATCAGGCTACAGTAGCCCATTACAAACACTATTGTAAGGTGCTTAAAATGTTATTAGGAAGGCAAAGAGTTTGTGGTACACAAATAGAATAGCTAATTCACAGTGTAAAATTAAAACCATATGGTCAGTTGTGAAGGATGTGTCTGGTCAGCAGATAAAGCAGATATATGTATAGTATTTAACAATCATTTTCTGAGCATTGCTGGTAAATTACATAAAAATTTAGTTTCTACAGGGAATCATAAACTTTCTTGGCAAATGCCTTTCCAAGATTAATGTGTGAAATACTCCTCTGTGATACAGACAAGAGGAAGATTGAGTCAATAATTAAATCACTGAAGGCCAAGGACTCTTATGATTATGATGTAGTGCCTAGCAGAATATTAAAGTAGTGTGCCACACATGTTCGCCTGAATTTATCATCATTTGTAATTTTTCCTTTAGGAATGGTCAGTTTCCTGAACGATTAAAGTACTCATTAGTAAAGCCGCTTTATAAAAAGGGAGAAAAGAATAATGTAGATACTTTTAGACCCATTTCTAAGCCATTAGTGTTTTCAAACGTTATTGAAAAGGCTGTGTATGTAAGAATAATTGATCATTTTACACCACACGATTTGCTGTCAAATGTACAGCTCGAGAAGCCGCTTAACAACTGAAAATGCTATATTCTCTTTTCTCTGTGAGGTACTGGATGGGTTAAACAAAAGGTTTCGAATGCATGGCATGTATTTTTTATTTGACTAAAGCATTTAATTGTGATGATCAAAAAAATTTCTCCAGGAGTTGGACCATTACGGAATACAGGGAGTAGCTCACAATTCTTCACCTCTTACTTTAGCAACAGACAGCAAAAGGCCATTATTCACAATGTTGAGAATGGCTGTGATGTGGGGTCTGAGTGGGGTACAGTCAGGTGGCGGGTGCCCCAGGGAGCAGTGCTGGGGCCACTCCTGCTCCTTATTTATATAAATGATATGCCCTTTAGTATTACGGGTAATCATAAAATATTTCTGTTTGTTGATGACACTAGCTTGGTAGTAAAAGATGTTGTGTGCAACATTGGCTCGGTTTCAAATACTGCAGTTCATGACCTAAGTTCATGGCTTGTAGAAAATAAACTAACGCAAAATCACAGTAACACTCAATTTTTACAGTTTCTAACATACAATTCAACAAAACCTGACGTTTTAACTTCACAGAATGGGCATATGATTAGTGAAACTGAGCATTTCAAATTTCTAAGTGTTCAGATAGATAGTAAGCTGTCGTGGTAAGGCCACGTTCATGATCTTGTTGAAAGACTTAATGCTGCCATTTTTACTATTCGAACGGTGTCTGAAGTGAGTGATCGTTCGACAGGAAAATTAGTCTACTTGCTTATTTTCATTCGCTTATGTCGGGTAACTCTTCACATTCTAAAAGGATGCTTTTGTCCCAGAAACGGTCGATTCGGGCAATAAGTGGTGTAAGTTCACGAACCTCTTGTCGACCACTGTTCACGAGTCGGGGTATTTTGACATTGGCCTCTCAATATATATATTCCTTACTGTCATGTCTTGTTAACAATAGTACCTTATTTCCCAGAATAAGCAGCTCTCATCGGTGAAATGTTTAATGATAGTGAAACACCAAAATCACAATAGTAAACAGTTGTAGTTGCTACATATTTTATTACAATCAAAAGCATTATAAAATCACTACCACAATAATACAGGAGACTGCCTTATACAGGCCAGATCACTTGGACAAATAACAAACAAATTTCTTTAACCGGAACAAGGCCCATAAAACTTGAATAAAATTTGAATATGATTTGGTAAATACACTCAGGTAAAGCTTTACTTAAATAGTACAAATGTCCATACAATTCCCATAATAACTCTCATTACTTCCCATCAGCTGAGGAACAGATTAAGGGTAAGAACACAGATCTTTTAAGGTTTGGCTAGCCAACTTTCCTAAACAAAACTATACACAAATGACTAAAACAAGGAGGTGCTTTAATTTTGACCAAACCCATCTTCAAATTTAGTTACTCAGTCGCTTAATCAACAATATTCTTAGAATGATTACAAATAAAACATGACCAGATGATAATACCCCTAAAATGAGGTTGCTTCAATATTGCGAGTGAATTAGCGATAGACAAGAGCAGACCAAGGATTCAAATGAATACGAGAGATCGACCAGACAGGAAATGACATAGAAATGTAATCAACTTTGCACTGCAATTGAACTTCAGATGCTATAATTCTCCACCGGAAAGATGGAATCCCGCTACAGTGACAAAATACCCCAAGATGTAAAGGAGAGGACAGGGCCTTAAATATCTCTCTGCCCCCGTGGTGATCTGCTCCCAGTATGCTCGTGTCCACCACTGCCAATTATGTGTAACACAACACACATCAACGGCAGACAATATTCTGAGACATAACTACACAATCTTATCTAGAGAACAGGTGATCAATACAACTGAATAGAAACAAATTAGACTCCGTGAGTTACTCGGCCAGTGCCAGCCCTTAAACTTTGATTAATAAATTCGCTAAAAATCATGCCCTAAAGTTAAGATGACAAGAATTATATCGGCGCACATTTACACTCCAAACTACCAAATGAACTACAAGGTAGAATAGAGGACGTATCTCGGCAAGTCTTGAAACGCCAGAGCCGGTCTTAACTCACTACTCGTTGCACTTCTAGCTACGTCTTTAACCACGCTTCATGTCGGTTGGTTGGGGGTAGCCACACTTCCCCAACTGCCGTCAAGATAAGTAGTCACGACACCGAGGTAAGTGATAAACTACTAAAACAATTCCAAATTATTTTTAGTAACTGGCATATTCAATTAAGCCGCACGAAACCCACCGAAGCAACTCGGCGACTCCCATTCAATCGGCCGGCGTAGCTTATAACAGACTCGAAGGAGCTTGTCCTTCCGACATCGAGGAAAACCAAATCTCCATGGGTAATGGATCTGCTCTCACGACTCAACACGCCGTAGCCGCTGGCCCCGCTCCTTCGTTGTCCGACTCGTCCTCTGGCCGCCCTGCCTACGTACACAGTCCCACGTGACTCTCGCTCACCGCCGATCCCTACACACCTCACCAGCAGAGCGCACGCGCTGCCGTTAAATCCGCGCCGCCAAAGATGAGCAGAAGACAAATAATCATCGAAGACGACTCAAAGTTCCAAATGACGATCGATGGAAACTGGCGCCAGAAACGCACCAGCTCACTCAGTTAATACTCGGCATAGTTAAAACTTGCATTTGGATCGGACTTCCTTAAATCTTGTGCAGGAAGGTGTGCAATATATTGCTGCATCCATTTACAATGAGCTACCACTCTGATTCAAAAATCTTAGCAGTAATCTAAACTTAACAGTTTCCTCATGGGTCACTCCTATGCTGTCGAGGAGTTCCTTGAAAAATTAAGCTGATTCTTGTTGTATTGTTGATTGCGTTTACTGAAACTATGGATTGACTTTATTCGTGTTCATAAACATTTATTTTTGTCTGTTATTACTTTTATGTTGTAATTTCATATATCGACACGTTCCATGATCTTGGAGATTTGCTCCTCAATTTGGTCCTACGGAACTTGACGTGCAAATACAGTAAAATTAGAAAATAATATCCACTGTAAGATACCCAAGAATGATAGGATTACACAACCCATTGTTTATAATAAAACCTTCTGGAAAAGATCTTCAGTTTATGGTAAAATTATCAGTCCTGGCAATGCTCATAATGAAGGATATCTCTCCTACAGGCAACTAAATTCCAGCAGAGATCACAATTAAACGCATATGGTAAAGCCTGAATTAGATGAAATTGGGGGATCCTTATTGAGAGATGATGAGATATACATCGAGATGGGAGATGACACAGTTTTAGGTCCTCATCACCTGTCCATAATGTTGGATACAAAAAATCTGGCCAGATTTTGTCAAAGGTAAAGATGAGACTCAGGAAACATGCACAGAAACTTCTCATCACATCTGTTTCTCAATCACTACAGAAATTGATTCAAGAAGAACAGCTGTTCCAAAAGTGGAAGAGGAAGAAGAATATAGACCAATAAGAAGAAGGCAAAGACGTTTAATTGAAGAAAAGAATATATTTATGGAAGCAGAGGATGGAGATACTGGAGGGTAAGAAGAAGAGGGTGATACCAAGACGATGATGATTGTGATGAGTTAGTAACGCAGTTGCAAGCTTCCATTGCAGACCTGTAGCTGTCGCGCAGCAGCTGAACCACACCTCCAGTGGCTCTGTACTGTGAGCCGCCACGAAATAGGATGGCTGGCAGCAGCCACACATCCCACTTGCATCTGGAGACTCGGCACTATGACACCATCGTTCGTGCTCAGTACAACGAGCCTCAACGTAGTTGCTACTGTATGAGCTGGCCTCTAGCTGCTGCTGCATTATTTGTAATGAGTCTTTGTACATGGAGAAATTTTCTTTCTTTCTTTCTTTCTTGGGACCTTAGTCCCGCTTCACGCGTGGTCGGCCTTGTTATTATTGATTTGGCAGTGCTAGTTGCAGAGTGTGGCCACATGCCCTTCCTGCCACCACCTCGAACCTCCACGGACAGACTGAGTGTGCCCCAGCTGCCTGCGTCTAGTGTACGCCATGGAATAGTGCGAACGTTTTCAAATGTCTGTGAGTCGTGTAACTGAGGCGGAACGTGGGGATCAGCCCGGTATTCACCTAGCAGGACGCGGAAAACCACCTAAAAACCACATCCAGGCTGGTCGGCATACCAGCTCTCGTCGGTAATCCACCAGGCGGATTCGGTCCGGGGCCAGCGTGCCTACCCGAGCCCAGGAAGCAGCGCAGTAGCACTCTGGGCTACCTGACGGGTGTACTTTTGGAGATATGCAAGTTAGGTAAATCTCCTGTTTGTTTTGTTAAACTGTTCGCCAATCATTTCTGCTCCCAGCCAGCTCTCCTACGACGACGGTTGCCATATGATTCTGTAGTCCACCTCTTCTTCCTGTTGTGTACCAAGTCATAAATAACAATGATGATGATGATTTAGAGGACGAAGAGGATGATCATTATGAGGAAGATGAAGATGGTGAAGAAGAGGAGCAGAACAAGAGAAAGAGTAGAATTACAATGACGAAATGGAAAATGATGTTGTTGACTGTAAAAGCGTCTCCAACAACGCACTAACAAACATCGATTCTGTTCGATCCAAATTAGTAGAGTGATTAGTTTTCTTGTTAGCTTTCAAAGTAGTAGACAGTAAGTCATTTGATTGTGAAATAACGCCTACTGAAGAGGAATTTCATTCTAATGATTGCTAAAAAATGTTCGCAGCACTGCCATCTTAAACACTGCCAATGGTTGTTTCATTCTTAATGAATGGTTGAAAAATAATTCGTCAGCCGTGTCAAGCGATTTCTATATCCCACCAGTGCTATCATCGCTTTTTTAATTTCCTGCCAACGCGAATTTGCATTCTCTTAAATTTCCTGAAAATGCCATCCTGCACATTTTTTAAATTGCACTATCATCTTGTATATTTTTATATATTCCACCAACACCATCCTGATTTTTAAATTTCTTGCCATCTACCATCTCGGATTTTTTA
Organism: Schistocerca cancellata; assembly: GCF_023864275.1. Taxonomy (NCBI): domain Eukaryota; kingdom Metazoa; phylum Arthropoda; class Insecta; order Orthoptera; family Acrididae; genus Schistocerca; species Schistocerca cancellata. The sequence goes on along the minus strand of NC_064633.1, from coordinate 79,982,753 downwards.
ATTTACCGCCATCCGCCAGGTTGTTAACCTTATGCACTCAATGTCATCGATGACGCTATGCGTGCAATTGATAGGCACGTGTATGACCTTCGTGGTTACATCATGACCTTGAACGTCAAATTAATTTCAAAATGTGCCAGATAGTGCAATAATATACTACTCAGATATCAACCTCTCGAACACATTCAGCTAAATTTTGTACGAAGTCTAAAACTTACTAAACACGTTTTGTTGAAGACAACATTAGCGAATCAATTCACGTGCCCGATTAATGGCAATATTCCCCAAATAGTTCTCTACGAACTGAGATGCTACGCTATTATGTGTAAAGTAAACTGATTGGCCAAACGTGCTGTATACCTTTGAGGTCAATGAGCTATAAAATTATGGGCCTTGTTTTATGTTCAAGAATTATGACGTTTTTTGGAGAATGAAAACTATCTCTATAAAAATCTGGCGTAATTCGGCTCAGTTTGTTCCTTCACGAGAGCTGTAGTGTTGTAGCCAGCGGCGATCCGCTTGATGCCGTATTCCTCGATTTCAGGAACGCATCGGACACCATCCGGTATCGCTGTTTTGTGAAAAAAAGTACGAGCTTATCCAGTATAGGACCCGACTTGCGACTGGATTCAAGACTGCGTTGCAGATAGAAGACAAGAAGTCGCTCTTGACGAAACAAGATCGACAGATGTAAATGTAATTTCTAGAGTACCCCTAAGAAGTATGATAAGACTGTTACTGTTTACAGTGTATGTAAATGATATAAAATAAAGCGTCGGAAGCTCTTTAAGACTCTCCGCAGATGATGCGGTTATGTAGAAGAAAGTAGAATGCCAGAAGAAAGTATCGATTTTGAGAATGACCTAAAGAGGATTGACGAATGCTACGGGCTCTCGCAGCTGACCCTGAACGCAAATAAATGTAACATGTTGCGCATGCAAAAGAAAAGAAATCCACTACTGTACAACTACACTACTGCCGGCCGCGGTGGTCTAGCGGTTCTGGCGCTGCAGTCCGGAACCGCGGGACTGCTACGGTCGCAGGTTCGAATCCTGCCTCGGGCATGGGTTAGTTAGGTTTAAGTAGTTCTAAGTTCTAGGGGACTTATGACCTAAGATGTTGAATCCCATAGTGCTCAGAGCCATTTGAACCATTTTTTAACTACACTACTCATGACAAATTACTGGAAACAGTAGCTACCGTAAAATATACTCCATGAAAAAAAAAGACGCACCACGAAGGAACTATCCGAATGGGACGGAAATCGAAAAAACGGACTATTTATTCAAAAGAAGAGCTTCACAAATCTAGCAAGTCAATAACACATTGGTCCTGCTCTGGACTTTATCTAAGCTGTTATTCGGCTTGACATTGATTGATGGGCGTCCTCCTGAAAGATATCGTGGCAAATTCTCTACAGATGGCGCGTCAGAGCATCAGATTCGCGAGCTTCTTGTTGGGCCCTGCCCATACGCACTGGAATGACCATATAAAATAACTAGTAGGAAGAGCAGGTGCCAGACTGAGATTCAAAGAAGAATTTTAAGGAAATGTAGCTCATCCACGGAAGAAACGGTTTACAAAGCGTTTGTTCAATAGGTTCTTGCGTATTGTTAATCTATTTGGGATTCTTACCAAGTAAGACTGACAGAGAGAGGATTCAATGAAGATCGTTTAACTGGCGCGAGGGCCTTACACAGACGCTCAGCAAACTGAAATAACAGACGTTACAGGAAAGGCGTTGTGCACCACGGAGATGTTTAATATTGAAATATCGAGTGAGCACTTCCCTGGAAGAGTCGGACAAAATATTTCTTCCACCAATATAAATCTCGCGAAATGACTACGACGAGAAAATTCGAGAAATTAGAGTTGCTACAGAGGCTTATCGACAGTCACGGTCAAGACTACATACTAGTTAGGCTCTAGAGTCTGCCGGCTCAATAACTCCGTACTTACAAATCAAATACAACCGCTCACCCGGCGAAAGATCCGCGCCCAAAGATTGGAAAGTTGCAGAGTTCACACCAGTATTCAAGAAAAAATGGTTCAAATGGCTCTGAGCATTACGGGACGCAGCTGCTGAAGTCATCAGTCCCCTATAACTTAGAACTACTTAAACCTAACTTACCGTAAGGACGCCACACACATCCATGCCCGAGGCAGGATTCGAACCTGCGACCGTAGCGGTCGCGCGGTTCCAGACTGCAGCGCCTAGAACCGATCGGCCACACCAGCCGGCAGTATTCAAGAAAGGCAATAGGAGTAATCCACTAGATTGCAGGCCCATATCATTAACGTCCATATGCAGCAGGATTTTGGAACATATAGTGTGTTCCAACATTATGGATTAACCTCGAAGAGAACGGTCTATTGACACGTAGCTAACACGTAGTTAGAAAATATCGTCCCTGTAAAACACTACTAGCTCTCAACCTACACGAAGTGCTAAGTGCTATACAAAAGTGATTCCAAATTGATTCCATGTTTATAGATTTCCAGAAGGCACAAAAAGACTATGCCTCGCAAGCGGCTTGTAATCAAATTGAATGCGTATGGAATATCGTCTGTTAGGTGTCTGGATTCGTGATTTCCTGTCAGAGAGGTCACAGTTCGTAGTAACCGACAGAAATATATAAAGTAAAACAGAAGCGATTTCTTGCGTTTCCCAAGGTAGTGTTATAGATGCTCTGCTGTTCCTCATCTATATGAACGATTTAGGAGACAATCTGAGCAGCCGTCTTAGATTGTTGCAGATGATCTGTCGTTTATCGTCTAGTAATGTTATCAGAAGAACAAAACCAATTACAAAACGATTTACTTAAGATATCTGTATTATGCGAAAATTGGCAATTGATCTTAAATAATGGAAAGTGTGAGGTCATCCACATGAGTGCTAAAAGGAATACGTTTAAGTTCGGTTACACGATACATCAACCACATTTAAAGGTGGTAAATTCGACTAAACACCTAGGAATTACAAATACGAACAACTTATATTGGAAAGAACACATGAAAAACGTTGTGGGGAAGGTGAACCAAATAGTAGTATTTACTGGACAACAGTTAGATGCTGCAACAGATCTACTGAAGAGACTGCCTACACTAAGTTTTGTCCGTCCTCTTTAGGAGTACTGCTGCGCGGTGCGTGTCCTTATCGGATAGGATCTACTGAGTACATCGAGAAAGCTGAAAGAAGAGCAGCACGTTTGTGTCACGTACATGGTACAGGATTTGGGTGGAAATCATCAAAACAAAGGTGTTTTTCGTTGCTGAGGGAACTTTCACGAAATTTCATCACCAACTTTCTCCTCCGAATGCGAGAATATTTTGCTAACGCCGACCTACGCAGGGACAAACGATCATCATAATAAAATAAGGGAAATAGAGCTCGCACAGAAAGATATAGCAGTTCGTTTTTCTCCGCGCGCTTTTCGAGAGTGGAGTAACAGAGAATTATTGTGAAGGTGCTTTGATGAACCCTCTGCCAGTCACTTAAATGTGATTTGCAGAGTATCATTGCAGATGTAGATGTAGATGCAAAAGCACTCTTCACACGCATTCATGAGTGGACCACGCTAAGTAAGAGGGAATGCGGGCGGGGATGAATCTGCACTCAGTGGTACCGTATGTACCCTGTGCCACACACAGCAGGTGGCTTGCGGAGTGTGATGTGAATGTATGTGACGTCCGAATGTTACGGGCAGACGCGGCCCATGGCACGAGCGTAGGCACGACAGATGAGCAGTCTGTTGCAGACAGGTTTGCAGTGAATGTGGCAATGAGTTACGAGGTAACCGCCTTTCAACGGCCATAGCACATAAGAGCCTATCACAGAATTCGGGGTTTCCAGGTCGACATAGTTTGATTTCTTAACGTTTTCCACAGGACGACCGTAGCTTCACAGTGGAGTAAGAGGCGAAAGAGGGTGTACCGCGAGTTAGACCGCAGCCAATTTGAATGTAGGGAGTCAGCCAGCCATCTTTAGCAGAAATGCCCCACACTGGATTCAGAAGCCGACGACCGCACTGGATTCAGCAGCCGACGACCGAAATCACTTCCACTCCCATCGTACGACTTTTTCTCACTTACTGAGATCAACCGGTGGTATATAATTTTTTGCCGAAGGGGCTCTAGACGGGTTGGAAAATTTCTACCTTAAGCAACGTAAAATTGACTCGTATGTAATGTACCTTTTTTTTTTGAAACGAAAGTTTGCAAAAAGGTAACTCCTAGGTTACACATTTCTAGCCACTTTAACAGACAGATTTCTAAAAGTATTGATTAGTTTTAAGATAATAATTATCTTTGTAAAAAGTGGACATAAAAAAACTGTCTACATTTTTTTAATGTATATAAGGCTGTAACTTCTTTGAAATTTACAAAATAATAAAACCTCTGTGTTAAAATATGCACATTACTCCAATGAAGAGACCTTGCAATTCTGAACAAATTCTGGCACGTAGAAACTGAGAAAAAGTTCTTTATTCTTAGACAATGCAACTCACAGGAAGCAGCCACTAAAGTTCTCGATGCATCTCCGTTTCATACGATGGTTTGTCTGCTTCCTCTTATATCTCATCTTGCAATATTATTTATCGTGCATGTCTTCTTTGTTTTTGCTTGTTTCAAGGCCTCTAACAGCTCTATCTGCTGCCATAACTCTTTTTTATCTAAATTTAACATTTGCTTTACTGTGAAACGACCAACAGTTTCTAGCCGTCTTTTCAGGTCTACATACCTTTGCAACATTTCCTTCACTGAACGTTGTCACTGCAGCAAAGACACCAAAATGCAGTGTACTTATTGCCACAAAAGTTTTTTTGGGAATTCTGGTCTAGATTATGCTGTTGATGTACTGGTTAGTAGTTCTCCAGCAGACTTACATCTATCAAATTTTTGAAAGTTTCTTTCAGGATGCAATTTGCAAAGGGAATCACTGATTTGTGCGAATAAGTTTCTCACTTTTTTACTGTGCTCTGTTGTACTTGCACCATGAATCACTTTCTAGAGAACATAGTAAAAGAATAGATTTATAGTTGAAAAGAGGTGACACAAACTGCCCATACATATTTTTCACATATCTTATATGCTACTAACATTTTGCCTGATGGCCATGCCATAATAATTTGGAACTCTTTCTGTGGTAGATCGTGTGAGTCTATTATTACTATTTAATCCTCTACCAATTTCTTCCTCTGGCATTCAATTTTCAATTGTCGCAGACTCATACCTATTCAGTATTGTACGTGACCTTTACACTCCCGCTTAGTTATATTTTCTCTATATGGTTTCTCTTCCTCAACTGTTTTGAGCCCCCATCTACTAATTAACTGTCCTCGGAGGCGGAGAATTCAAAAAATGAAATTTCAGTTTGAGACCTGTCAAATATTACAGTGTCACACCTGCACAGTGTTCTGTTTAAATGATTGAAACTCTCTAATTGGAGAAGTCAATTTCCGTAGATTATTTGAAAATTCCTGTTTGCAGTCCCTTAGAAATCGAGTGAGAAACATGCGCCAAGAAAAATTGCACGAAAAGATAATCAGTAGTTTCTCTGTTACTACAAAAGGTGAAACACATCTACAATCATATATGCAGTACACTCTTACGATGGTAAAAACGTTTTTACAGCAACAGCCTACCCGCCGCCACAAAGGAACATCACCCGAATCGGCTGTAAGAAACAGATTTTTCCACTGGCCAACATAAGAAAAAGATGGTTCACATGGCTCTGAGCACTATGGGACATCTGAGGTCATCAGTCCCCTAGAATTTAGAACTACTTAAACCTAACTAACCTAATGACATCGCACACACCCATGCCCGAGGCAGGATTCGAACCTGCGACCGTAGCAGTCGCGCGGTTACAAACTGTAGCGCCTAGAACCGCTCGGACACACCGGCCGACCCAACATAAGACATCGGTTATACCGTCAATAAAGTGATTGCATTGACGCAGTAGATATGCTGTCACCCACATTTGAAAAGAATGCCCGCCTCGATTCAAGTCTATTGTCGATGTAATATCCCATATCGGTGCTAGTGTAATAACATGTTATTCATATCTTGACATTTCCTCAGTTACCTGAATGTTTTTGATGTTTCAGGACTGCAAGCGATCGTCGGTTTCTGCAAAGCACGATACTTCATTTGGACGCTTGTCGCAGATTTTCACGTGAACTGTCAAAGAGTCACATTGGCTAACCACGCCACACAGTTCAGTGACGCGCTGTACGAGTCCCAGTCACACTATCGGCAGGCAGCGCCCTCGATGGCGGAAACGTAAAACTGCACTGTCCGGCGGGTTGCCGCTCGTCGTGGCCCTAGGCGTTCTCTGTTCTCTTCGCTGAGAGAAAATTATGGAAATACTGATAGTCCACGCGTTACCCAAATGACAGTCGCTGTCCCGGTTAACGCTTTCTGACATGCTTATTACCGTGCCTTCTTTTACAACTGAATTGCAAAAATTCTTAGAAGCAGCCAAAAATGTTCTATCACATTCCACTGTATTGTCACCCTACAGGACGAGCGCAAGCAAAATTACCAGCACTGATGAATTTTTCTTCATTGTCTCAAGCTGTCATCAACATACTAAGACCACATGGTAAGAAGACACGGTTGTGTCCATCCGGAACTTCCTGAAATTCACAAAGAGAGCTACCACTGAGGCCAATAATAAGCAGTATTGATGTGTCTACATTCGTAACTCCCATTAATAGATCTGAAGCACTTCGTTTAAACACCTCAGATCGCTTAGTTAGCTTTAATTTAATCTGTCTTTGAACAAGGGCGTCATTCGCAGATATCAGAGCCTTTTCCAGTTTGCTCTTACCTTAACACATTTTACACTGAGGTGAAAAAAGTCATGGGATAGAGATATGCACATTCACAGATGTTGGCATCATCGTGTGCACAAGCTATAGAGGGGCAGTGCTGTCGTTTGTACTCAGATGATTGATGTGAAAAGCTTTCCGAAGTGATTATGGCGGCAAGACGGCAATTGTCAGACTTCGAATGTAAAATAGTAGTCTGAGCTAGACATATGGGACATTCTGTTTTCGCAATGGTGAGGGAATTTAACACTCCGAGATCCTCAGTGTCTAGCGTATGCCGAAAATAACACATTGCAGGCGTCACCTCTCACCACAGACAACTAAATGGTCAACGGCCCTCACTTAACGGTCGAGAACAGAACTGTTCAAAATGGTTCAAATGGCTCTGAGCCCTATAGGACTTAAAATCTGAGGTCATCAGTCCCCTAAAACTTAGAACTACTTAAACCTAACTAACCTAAGGACATCACACACATCCATTCCCGAGGCAGGATTCGAACCTGGGGCCGTAGCGGTCGCGCGGTTCCAGACTGAAGCGCCTAGAACCGCTCGGCCACACCGGCCGGCAGCAGAACTGTGGTTGTAGTGCTAACAGACGAGCAACACTGCGTGAAATATCCACAGAAATCGATGAGGAACTTACGACGAATGCATCCTTTCGACAATGTGGCGAAATTTGGTGTTAATGAGCTATGGCAGCAGACAAATAACGCGAGTGCCTTTGCGAACAGCACGACATCGCCTGTAGCGACACGTCACATTTATTACTGTGGAAGGTTGGAGTAAATAAAATAGCGTGCCATTGTGGTGCAGTTCATATAGGTCAGTCCAAACACGCTATGAAATAACATTGATTAGACTATCAAATCGGGGCGTAAAATGTCAGAAGTTTGAATGTGGTAGGGAAGCTAGAAAATCTGAAAAGGGAAATGAAAAAGGCTCAATCTAGATCTAATAGGGTCAGTGAAGAGAAATGGGAAGAAGACAAGGATTTCGTGTCAGATGAGAATAGGGTAATATCAAGAGCAACAGAAAATGGTATAACAGGAGTAGGATTCGTTTTGTGGAGATAGGCACGGCGCAAAAAAGTTCTTAATTAGGACAGCCGCTATCAAGTCTATAAGGAGTGGAATCCTACGAGGATTTGCTCTCTGTGAAGTAAGGATAGGAAAAAGCGACCGGTTAAATTCGATACGCTATTTTAGTTCTAAATAACCGGTATTTTTGGCCAGTATTTGTTTGCTCTCGGTTATAATAATTTTCTTTAATTTTCTACTAAAAACTGGGTAAAAAACCCAAAATATCAATTAGCCATAGCAGTGCTGAAGTTCAACGTTGCTGGTCTGCAGAGACAGGTCGAGGATATAGAATCAGTGCGTAGTGGGAATGTCCGAGTTATTGATAAGTCGCATATATGTACAGTATTTAATAATCACTTTCTGAATATAGCAGGTGAACTAAATAGAAACCTAGTCCCAACAGGGAATCATATAGCGCTCGTAGAAAAAAGTATTCCAAGACTGTTACCTGAAATGCTCCTCCATGATACTGACAAGAGGGAGATTGAGTTAATAATTAAATCACTAAAGACCAAGAACTCTCATGGATATGACGGGCTATCTAGCAGAATGCTGAATTATTGTTCTATGTATGTTAGCCCAGTACTTAGCCATATCTGTAACTTTTCCTTTAGGAGTGGTCGGTTTCCTGACCGATAAAAGTACTCGGTAGTGAAGCCACTTTATAAAAAGGGAGACATTGATAATGTTGACAATTTTAGACCTATTTCTATGCCATCGGTGTTTGCTAAAGTTATCGAGAAGGTTGTATATACAAGGTTACTGGAGCATTTAAATTCACATAATTTGCTGTCAAATGTTCAGTTTGGTTTTAGAAATGGTTTAACAACTGAAAATGCTATATTCTCTTTTCTCTGTGAGGTTTTGGACGGATTAAATAAAAGGTTGCCAACGCTAGGTGTTTTCTTTGATTTAACGAAGGCTTTTGACTGTGCTGACCACAAAATATTACTGCAGAAGTTGGACCATTATGGAATAAGGGGAGTAGCTTACAATTGGTTCGCCTCTTACTTTAAGAACAGAAAGCAGAGGGTAATTCTCTGCAATATTGAGAGTGGTAGTGATGTTCAGTCCCAATGGGGCACTGTTAAGTGGGGCGTTCCCCAAGGGTCGGTGCTGGGGCCACTGCTGTTTCTTATTTATATAAATGATATGCCTTCTAGTACTACAGGTGATTCAAAAATATTTCTGTTTGCTGATGAGACCAGCTTGATAGTGAAGGATCTTGTGTGTAATATTGAAACAGTAACAAATAATGTAGTTCATGAAATAAGTTCGTGGCTTGTGGAAAATAATTTGATGCTAAATCACAGTAAGACTCAGTTTTTACAGTTTCTGACTCACAATTCAACAAGAACCGATATTTTGATCAGACAGAATGGGTATATTATAAGCGAGACGGAACAGTTCAAATTCCTAGGCGTTCGGATAGATAGTAAGCTGTTGTGGAAAGCCCATGTCCAGGATCTTGTTCAGAAGCTAAATGCTGCTTTATTTACCATTAGAACAGTATCTGAAATAAGTGACACTTCAACACGAAAAGTAGTCTACTTCGCATATTTTCATACGCTTATGTCGTATGGTATTATTTTTTGGGGTAATTCTTCTGATTCAAAAAGGGTATTTTTGGCTCAAAAACGGGCTGTTCGAGCTATATGTGGTGTAAGTTCGAGAACCTCTTGTCGACCCCTATTCAAAAATCTGGGAATTCTGACATTGCCCTCACAGTATATATTTTCTTTAATGTCGTTTGTTGTTAGCAATATTAGCCTATTCCCAAGAGTTAGCAGCGTTCACTCAGTTAATACTAGGCAGAAATCAAATCTGCATGTAGAATGCACTTCCTTGACTCTTGTGCAGAAAGGAGTGCAGTATTCTGCTGCATCCATTTTCAATAAGCTACCACAAGAACTCAAAAATCTTAGCAGTAGCCCAAACTCTTTTAAGTCTAAACTGAAGAGTTTCCTCATGGCTCACTCCTTCTATTCTCTCGAGGAGCTCCTGGAAGAGCTAAAAAATTAAGCAAATTCCAGTGTTACATTGTTGATTGTCTTCATTTAAACTTACGACTTGTCACCTGAATATGTTTTTTTTTATATTTCATTTTATCTGTTTCTAATATCGTGTTATAATTTCATGTATTGACTCGTTCCATGACCATGGAGACTTCTCCTTAATTTGGTCCCACGGAACAATAAATAAATAAATCTTTTTTTAAAGAATGTGTAATGTTATTAGTAAAATTGGCATTGCTTTGAGACATTGCGTTATTATAGAAATTAGGAAACGCGATCAGTGCTATTTTAATAGAAATCCCGACAGTGACGAGTAACAAGTACATGGCACAGGGATTGGCACAACACCGACGGGACAATCAATAACGCACCTATCTATTACATGGTACGCGTGTACATGCAGTGTGTAAGACTTGCCTCATTTCTTCTATACGGTATTTCTCACTGCCGTCGTTGCACATCAGTTGTGTTACAGAATGGCACCATCCCTAATCTGGCAGTTTATACAGAGTACCAACGAAGTACACTGCTCCGTTTGCTTTCAAAGATTAAAAGCGGGAAAAGCCACAACAAACTTGTGATGTAATATAAGGGGAATACTTCAAAGTTAATAGTTCACTCGTAGTTTAAAATAAAAATAGAAACCAGCTGATCTGCTGCTTGAACAACGGACAAATTAACCTCCAAATAGCGGTACGATCCCCTATTACGACAGGATGTTTAAACAATTTCAAAAAATAGGAATCAATAGCAGAATACTGATGATTTTTGGTAGTAGTCAGCCGCTTATCACTTTTCGAAAAGAGAAGCGAACAGTGGACAGAATAGGTTTTCTTTTATTTGCCTGATTAATGTCATATTTTGATTCAATATTGAAACTGAAGAAGTCAAAATTTTTCAGTGTTTGTTCGGCTTCTAAGTTTAATATAGGAAATAATAGGAGTAGAAAACCGAAAGTCGGTTATTTGAGAAACCGGTCATTTTGAGCCGTTTGAATGGTCCGGTTAAACTGGCGACAGTAGAGTGTTGCAGTGACAGCCCCCGTCCCTACCGCGAAGGCGACGGAGTGCGCCTGCGGCCACGCCAGCGGCCGCCCACCGAGCAGCCGGGTTTCGCAGTTCCGCCACCGAAGGCGCTGCCTGCTGCGGTGTGTTCGGCCCTGCACTTAACAGTAGTGACACACGCGGCAGACGAACACAGCGCGCTGGTAAACTGTGCTGCGTGGGCAGCCGACAACTGACAGGTACTCAGGTGAATATCGGGTTTGGCAGAAACGACAGTCAGCTACACTTAGGAAACGTTATTCTGGCAAAGCTTAGCCCATCGGTTGTATCTGCTCGATGTACAGTTTTCTTCCTCTTCGCATGTAAACACGAACTGATAACATTGTTATGGTGGCCAAAAATGCACACCGAACATTATCACACGGTCTCCAGAATTTTTGTATAGCCCGTCGCGGCGACGTGATTTCAGCTCGAAGGTTGCGAATCGGACTTGTGTTAGTTCATACCTGTAACGAACAACGAATCCAGGACTTCGTCCGCCAGCATAGATAAAAATGATTTTCAGTGCTTCGGCGTAGATACAAGTGATTTTCAGTGCTTCCTAGACTGTTCAACAACTACGTTCGCATTTCGAGTGACTACCGGGAAATGAGAGAAAGATAAATTGCAGAAACACAAGTTATAAGGGTTACTGCTACCGATTATGGCATGACGTAGTCAGTCGTGCCCCTTACTCATTTTGGTTCTCTGGAACATTCGGAGAAGGACCAATGTGCTCCGGCAGGAGGGCCTGTCCTGCTGTGAGCCTCGAGAGCAGCCGATCTCGTGCATCTATGCGAGGCGAGGGCAACCGTTCGAGGTCCGTGCGGAACAATCGTATGCAGTTGACTCGCACCAAAAATATGTGTATAGTTTTAATACGATGGTGAAATATGAATCCGGAAGATTTTCATAGAACGCTAGGGCAACAATAAGTGACTAATCGGTTTATTTGCAAGGGCACACAAAATCAGTGGACTGATCAGTATTTTCGGTCTTTGTCAGAAAAATCCGAGGTTGTGTTACATCATTATTTGAACAATTATTAAGACAAACTTCATAATGTACTAGTTTAACTAGGCAAAGCAATGTAGCAACGGTGATTTTCAGTGGGAAGCAGGACTAAATTTAATTGGGAAGTGCGATACTTACGAACTCACTAAATGAACTGTCATCCTTCCAAAATCTTTTAACTTAAAACTGGAGAACTTCGATAATGTAAAGAAAAACTACACTTCTTTTCTTTTTTTTAAGTAACAATGTAGCATTTCATTCGAAGCGTGTTCTATCCGTTAACAGTCCCTTACCCATTCTCGATCGCTGCAAAGAAGCCTGTTTGAATTAGAAAGCAGGTAAATAAAGCGGAAGGGAGGGTATGTACTTCTGGCATACGTATTTACACAGGCGGGAAAAAATTACAACACCAAAAGGTAATTAATGTAAAGTAATGAAATTTCTGGAATACATTTGTCTAGGTAACACGTTTAAGTGATTAACATTGCAAGATCCCAAGTTAACGTGAGCGCTAGATAAGCCAATGTAAATGTGAATTGCTGGTACATTAATAACCAGTGTAACCACCAGAACGTGCATACATTGTGTTGTACATGAGCCGGATGTCAGTTTGTGGGATGGAGTTCCAGGCCTCTTGAACTTGATAGATGAATACAGGGACAGCTAATGCTGTTCGTGAATGCCGCTGGAGTTGTCGTCCGATGATGGTCGACTGGAGGCAGGTCTGGTGACTGAGCAGGCCGAGGCAACACGTCGAGCGTGCTGGATTCAAACAGCGTTATATGGGCGCGTGTTGTCCTGTTAGACAACGCCCCTCGGAATGCTGTTCACGAATGGCAGCACAACCAGTCCGACCACCAGACTGACGCACAAATTTTCAGTCAGGGTGCTCCTGCTGTCGTACGAAATCGCTCCCCAGACCACAATTCCAGGTGCAGGTTCAGTGTGTCCAGCACACCGACCGGTTGGTTGCAGGTCGGCAACTGGCCTCTTTCCAACCGACACGCGGCCATCGCTGGCAACGAGGCAGAACCAGCTTCCTGCCCTACACTGATCTCTCGCTTGACTCGAGTCAAGTCGCAAATGACGGTGGTTTGGCGTCAGTGGAGTGCCCGCTACAACTCGGGGCACGACTCCGTTCAAACTCAGTGAGGTGTTGATAATGGCGCCTTCGTCGCTTGAAGATGTTCCTGACGAGTATCAACTCTGCGCGTCCATCTCAGAGCTAACTAACGCTCACGACCGCTACAGCGTGCATTTAAAGCAAAGCTGATCAGCACCCTCGCAAAGGCGCTACAGGCGCGAAATCTCAACAGACGTCATATTCCAGGTGTACAAACACGCCTACCAACTTTCGTTTGTGTCGCTCAACTCCTTCTTCGTGATGCGATTTTTTTCCACCAGTGTATTTATTACATTACGACTATCCCTCTTGTAATTAAGGTTCTTACCTTAACGTAGTGTACAGTGAAACCTGTACTCTTTCACGTAAAATATAAAATCACTACGTACCTTAGACCAGACATATTGCCTCAAGTATGTATTGAATTTTACATTTACAATTTGTAGAAAAACTTGTATCAGAGGCTACAGTCAGACAAATACTACATATCCGTATGCATTTTCAAGACATGTTTATTACACTGGTTGAATTACAACATTATTTAGATTATCTCCTCAAACAGAGTTTCATTCATGGAAAAAATATTTTTCAGAAAAAGTGATATTTTTGGAAGGAAATCAAGCGTTATAACAACGATACAATATAACTTACAAACCTAATGCAGCTAGACAGATAGTGTGATCAATGTGTTGGAGTGGAGAATCAGTTGCTGGGCCCAGGGTCAGGTTCTAATGGTCCTTAAGGGAGGAATCGTTTCGTGTGACCTTATATTAAGAACCAAATAACATACACTCCTGGAAATGGAAAAAAGAACACATTGACACTGGTGTGTCAGACCCACCATACTTGCTCCGGACACTGCGAGAGGGCTGTACAAGCAATGATCACACGCACGGCACAGCGGACACACCAGGAACCGCGGTGTTGGCCGACGAATGGCGCTAGCTGCGCAGCATTTGTGCACCGCCGCCGTCAGTGTCAGCCAGTTTGCCGTGGCATACGGAGCTCCATCGCAGTCTTTAACACTGGTAGCATGCCGCGACAGCGTGGACGTGAACCGTATGTGCAGTTGACGGACTTTGAGCGAGGGCGTATAGTGGGCATGCGGGAGGCCGGGTGGACGTACCGCCGAATTGCTCAACACGTGGGGCGTGAGGTCTCCACAGTACATCGATGTTGTCGCCAGTGGTCGGCGGAAGGTGCACGTGCCCGTCGACCTGGGACCGGACCGCAGCGACGCACGGATGCACGCCAAGACCGTAGGATCCTACGCAGTGCCGTAGGGGACCGCACCGCCACTTCCCAGCAAATTAGGGACACTGTTGCTCCTGGGGTATCGGCGAGGACCATTCGCAACCGTCTCCATGAAGCTGGGCTACGGTCCCGCACACCGTTAGGCCGTCTTCCGCTCACGCCCCAACATCGTGCAGCCCGCCTCCAGTGGCGTCGCGACAGGCGTGAATGGAGGGACGAATGGAGACGTGTCGTCTTCAGCGATGAGAGTCGCTTCTGCCTTGGTGCCAATGATGGTCGTATGCGTGTTTGGCGCCGTGCAGGTGAGCGCCACAATCAGGACTGCATACGACCGAGGCACACAGGGCCAACACCCGGCATCATGGTGTGGGGAGCGATCTCCTACACTGGCCGTACACCACTGGTGATCGTCGAGGGGACACTGAATAGTGCACAGTACATCCAAACCGTCATCGAACCCATCGTTCTACCATTCCTAGACCGGCAAGGGAACTTGCTGTTCTAACAGGACAATGCACGTCCGCATGTATCCCGTGCCATCCAACGTGCTCTAGAAGGTGTAAGTCAACTACCCTGGCCAGCAAGATCTCCGGATCTGTCCCCCAATGAGCATGTTTGGGACTGGATGAAGCGTCGTCTCACGCGGTCTGCACGTCCAGCACGAACTCTGGTCCAACTGAGGCGCCAGGTGGAAATGGCATGGCAAGCCGTTCCACAGGACTACATCCAGCATCTCTACGATCGTCTCCATGGGAGAATAGCAGCGTGCATTGCTGCGAAAGGTGGATATACACTGTACTAGTGCCGACATTGTGCATGCTCTGTTGCCTGTGTCTATGTGCCTGTGGTTCTGTCAGTGTGATCATGTGATGTATCTGACCCCAGGAATGTGTCAATAAAGTTTCCCCTTCCTGGGACAATGAATTCACGGTGTTCTTATTTCAATTTCCAGGAGTGTATATTTCACTCTTCTCATTAAGGAGAAGGAACCATCCACGATCCACCTTTCGACAGCCAAGTTGTTTTGGATTACAGTTTCTCAGTAAGAGTATAGAAGAATTAATTCACAACTGTAGGCTATCGATGTTTCAATATAGATTAGTGTACGAGAGCAGAGAGAGGGGACCTGTATTTTTAGGTAGCAAAATGCACTTTCTTTTCAGAATGATCTCTTTGTAGGTTAGTACACTGTATAAAACGCAATCTCTGTGAGTAGGTTCCATCCGTGACGTGTGATTCTGGAAGCCAACAGAGAAACGCATCTGTGGCTGCCAATAAGTCTCGATAGGACTCAAAATGTTTTCCAGGCAGTGACACAGGCCGTCCCTCAAATGTCCAGAGTGAATTAATAAATAGAGGCGTGGTTTCCTCTAAGCTACAGCGAATACTGTGGAGAAATTTCTGGTGTTTGCAAGTAATTTTTTACATTTACAGCTACCGAATTAGTACACAGACTTTCTTTCTTACTGGAAATATATACTTCTAGTGTGGTTTTTGGGAGAGCCATCGAAAGGCACTTCTGCGACACGACAAGTGTTGAAACTGAGCAAACGGTAACCACATAAAAGCGCAGCAAACCGTCGTCCCGGCGTCAGGAGGACACGAACCACAAAGTTCTGCGCTGCTGTACCAAGTGTACGCAAACACGTAACGCAGATACGATTGATGTGTAACGTTAATAGTCAGTCAAAATTCGGAAGTCATAACGAGTACCCAAAATGTTGACGCTGGACAGTCGTAGATGCTGTAAACCGTGGTTCCGCACGGACAGCGACGCGCGCAGAACTTAACCTGGCTTCACAGAAGCACCGCCTCTTGCTCCACGTCGTTTCATGTCTTCCGGAGTCGTCGGTGTTTCTTGACAGACCTCTTGTCTTAATTAGTCTCATACATAAGGGGTGTTGAGTGTGGTGAGCGTGCAGGTCGTTCCCTATTTCCCGTAACACCATCCGCACTGTGCGGGCTGGGCGACACTTGCGTCACGTCGGTGCCACACACCACACACTAACATCTGTTCAGCATATCATCTCCCGTAGCTGATGTATCGCATCTGTTCGGAACTCTAGGTACGATAACTTTCCAAGTGCCATTGTTTCATAAAATGCGTTTTCACTGCTGTTCTGTTTTCGGCACTCTTTTGTATATCAGCAGACTAGATCCAAGTGCCAAACAATGGTGAAGTCTTAAGTCTTTCAGACATGCGATCGTAGATGGCACATGCTCTTCCTTCCAAGCTGTGCTTGACTCTGGCGTTCCAAAATTTAAAACATGTATTAAATGAATTGTTGAGTATAAATGATTTGTCAACGCTGCATTTCTGTATTTGTATTATCACAAAAAAAACGTAGAACCCCAGTGTTAGTAGCACTTGGACAAAAGATTTCTTCCTGTTATTCTGTCGAAAACCGACATTTCGATACTGTGGCTGTGTATAGAATACGAGTTGATTCGTGCTAAGAAGAAAGCAGCAGCTAGCCACAGTTAATAATGTTGTGTGTTTAGACAAATAGCGCCTTCACCTGTCCCGAATGGACTTAATGATCTTCAGCGAGCCGTTCACCTTTATATGACATTTCTTGTCGTTTATGTGAGTTTTCGGGAATGAATCTATCGTCTGAAAACCAGTAATAGCGCTTTTTGTGTAAATAGATAGCGTTATTGACAGTGGTTGGTTATCACTTTCTTCTTTGCAAATATAAACTTTTACAAACTTCCCTATTGCTACTTAGAGCCAATCAGTTTCCTGGTATAGCACTTGGAACGTTCTTAATAATTTCTGTTTCCAGTTTGTCTCGCTTTTTTTTTGTTTTTTGTTTTTTGCACTAATGCAAAAGAACACCTTCTCAATTTTTTGGATACAAATTAGATACGTACAAATGGAGATCCAATTTCTTTTTCAGTCTCCTGATAAATTATTCTGGCCAAGATAGACACAAAGCCCACGCTTACTACAGTAGTAAAAGTTTATATGCCAACTAGCTCTGAAGATGATGAAGAAATTGATGAAATGTATGATGAGATAAAAAAAATTATTCAGGTAGTGAAGGGAGACGAAAATTTAATAGTTATGGGTCACTGGAATTCGAGAGTAGGAAAAGGGAGGGAAGGAAACAGTAGGTGAATATGGATTGGGGGTAAGAAATGAAAGAGGAAGCCGTCTGTATACATGGAAGAATCCTGGAGATACTAGAAGGTATATAATGGTAAAACAGAGATTTAGGAACCAATTTTAAATTGTAAGACATTTCCAGGGGCAGATGTGGACTCTGACCACAATGTATTGGTTATGAACTGTAGATGAAAACTGAAGAAACTGCAAAAAGGTGGGAATTTGAGGAGACGGGACCTGGATAAACTGACTAAACCAGAGGTTGTACAGAGTTTCAGGGAGAGCATAAGGGAACAATTGACAGGAATGGGGGAAAGAAATACAGTAGAAGAAGAATAGGCAGCTCTGAGGAATGAAGTAGTGAAGGAAGCAGAGGATCAAGTAGGCAGGTAGAAATCCTTGGGTAACAGAAAAAAATACTGAATTTAATTGATGAAAGGAGAAAATATAAAGATGGAGTACAACACAGAACACTAAAAGAGGAATTAGAAGTGAAAGAACGTAAAATAATGAGGAAAATCCCAGGACCAAGAACTAAAGATGGTGTGCATTATCCAAAGCCCAATGCGGAAATATATAAAAATATCTCCAAAATAACAGACACAATACGCATGAAAAGAATCCAATTAATTTAGGAAGAATGGACTCAAACAGGTTAACGCACAAAATCCATACACTTTTAAAGAACAAAACTACAAGACCGAACTGGTACCAACAGACAGAAAAAGATGTGAGAGAATTAGGGTCTCCAAATCTACACAATAGAAATGAAATCAGAAAAATCACAAACACACGGGGTTTTGAGGAAGAAGAGAGAAAAACTAACCGACATACGTGGTCTACGCAACGAAAGCTAGCCCATTCGTTGTTTATGAAACAAAGGAAGGCCAACAAATTTTGATTACGCGTGGTCCTAAGTGATCCATCCGTGAAGAAGAAGAAGAAAAATGCAGTAAATGAAGCAGGCAGAAATGAATACAAACGCCTCAAAAATGAGATCGACAGGAAGCGCAAAATGGCTAAGAAGGGATGGCTAGAGGACAAATGTAAGGATGTAGAGGCTTATCTCACAAGGGGTAAGATAGATACTACCTACAGGAAATTAAAGAGATCTTTGGAGAAAAGAGAACCACTTGCACGAATATCAAGAGCTCAGATGGAAACCCAGTTCTAAGCAAAGAAGGGAAAGCAGAAAGGTGGAAGGAGTATATAGAGGGTCTATACGAGGGCGATGTACTTGAGGACAATATTATGGAAATGGAAGAGGATGTGGATGAAGATAAAATGGGAGATACAATACTGCATGAAGAGTTCGTCAGAGCACTGAAAGACCTGAGTCGAAGCAAGGCCCCAGGAGTAGACAACATTCCATTAGAACTACTGACGGCCTTGGGAGAGCCAGTCTTGACAAAACTCTACCACCTGGTGAGCAAGATGTATGAGACAGGCGAAATACCCTCAGACTTCAAGAAGAATATAATAATTCCAATCCCAAAGAAAGCAGATATTGACAGATGAGAAAATTACCGAATTATCAGTTTAATGCGAATTCTTTACAGACGAATGGAAAAACTGGTAGAAGCCGACCTCGGGGACGATCAGTTTGGATTCCGTAGAAATAATGGAACACGTGAGGCAATACTGACTTTACGACTTATCTTAGAAGAAAGATTAAGAAAAGGCAAACCTACATTTCTAGCATTTGTAGACATAGAGAAAGCTTCTGACAATGTTGACTGAAATACTCTCTTTCAAATTCTAAAGGTGGCAGGCATAGTATACAGGGAGCGAAAGGCTATTTATAATTTGTACAGAAACCAGATGGCAGTTATAAGAGTCGAGGGGCATGAAAGGGAAGTAGTGGTTGGGAAGGGAGTGAGACAGGTTGTAGCTTCTCCCCGATGTTGTTCTATCTGTATATTAAGCAAGCAGTAAAAGAAACAAAAGAAAAATTCGGAGTAGGTATTAAAATCCATGGAGAAGAAATATAAACTTTAAGGTTCGCCGATGACATTGTAATTCTGTCAGAGACAGCAAAGGACTTGGAAGAGCAGTTGAACGGAATGGACAGTGTCTTGAAAGGAGGATACAAGATGAACATCAACAAAAGCAAAACGAGGATAATGGAATGTAGTCGAATTAAGTCGGGTGATGCTGAGGGAATTAGATTAGCAAATGAGACACTTAAAGTAGTAAAGGAGTTTTGCTATTTGGGGAGCAAAATAACTGATGATGGTCGAAGTAGAGAGGATATAAAATGTAGACTGGCAATGGCAAGGAAAGCGTTTCTGAAGAAGAGAAATTTGTTAACATCGAGTATAGATTTAAGTGTCAGGAAGTCGTTTCTGAAAGTATTTGTATGGGGTGTAGCCATGTATGGAAGTGAAACATGGACGATAAATAGTTAGAACAAGAAGAGAATAGAAGCTTTCGAAATGTGGTGCTACAATAGAAAGCTGAAGATTAGATGGGTAGATCACATAACTAATGAAGAGGTAATGAATAGAATTGGGGAGAAGAGGAGTTTGTGGCACAACTTGACAAGAAGAAGGGTCCGGTTGGTAGAATATGTTCTGAGGCATCAAGGGATCACCAATTTAGTATTGGAGGGCAGCGTGGAGGGTAAAAATCGTAGAGGGAGACGAAGAGATGAATACGCTAAGCAGATTCAGAAGGGTGTAGGTTGCAGTAAGTACTGAGAGATGAAGAAGCTTGCACAGGATAGACTAACATGGAGAGATGCATCAAACCAGTCTCAGGACTGAAGACCACTACAACAACCTGATAAATGTCAGATTTTGTACTTAGAAGCTCTTCCACTTCCACTCTTCAGTTAGAATCCCATTACTTAAAACACAAACCGATGATGCGACCCCAAAAAAGCCTCTACCACAAGTTGCCGGAGTAAGTTCGTAGTTTATCAACTTTTCTCAGTCAGAATGTATTTTCAACTGACCACTAGTGCATATTGCGAAGATTAATTTGCCTATGGCTTGTAAACGATGCTTCGTCTGTAAACAAACTCTTCCATAGAAACCATTTTGAGAACGATTAGCGATTTTGAAAGTCATTACCATAAAGTCGTTGATGGAAGTGAAATGCGGAAGGAATGAAATGCACTGAAATGTATTGACAGAACATTACTTTAGCTGACTTCACTCGCAAATATTTATCGCTGCTAAAATCACAATTGCATTTCTCTCACCAGTTACTGTTATTTCGTTCGTATATTGTATTCTTCTCACTTCCAGTACTTGAAATTTTTGATAACGTTTACAGAGACAGATCCTGAGAGTTCGGTACGATTAGAATACACCTTCCAGTGTAAAACCACACCACTGCTGTAATAACATTTCGGCGACGTTCGCCATACGTGAAAACCATACTCACTTTTTCGACTGTCGTATGCACTGTGAAAGTCTTAATAGCTCAGTGAGCAAGTTATCTGGTCGCAACAACAGCAGGACATTGACTGATGTGGTTAAAATACAGAGATAAACATTCCTTTCGGACGCCTGAAAATTTTCCGCATTGTCCTCTAAAATTTAGCGAAAACCTCACATATACGAGGTGCATTCAAGTTCTAAGGCCTCCGATTTTTTTTCTCCGGACTGGAAAGAGATAGAAACATGCGCATTGTTTTAAAATGAGGCCGCGTTCATTGTCAATACGTCCGAGAGACGGCAGCACCATACGGCAGATGGAATTTTACCGCCAGCGACGAGAATGAGAACTGTTTTAAATACTTAAAATGGCGACGTTTTCCTTACTTGAACAGCATGCAATCATTCGTTTTCTGAATTTGCGTGGTGTGAAACCAATTGAAATTCATCGACAGTTGAAGGAGACATGTGGTGATGGAGTTATGGATGAGTCAAAAGTGTGTTCGTGGATGCGACAGTTTAATGAAGGCAGAACATCGTGTGACAACAAACCGAAACAACCTCGGGCTCGCACAAGCCGGTCTGACGACACGATCGAGAAAATGGAGAGAATTGTTTTGGGGGATTGCCGTATGACTGTTGAACAGATCGCCTACAGAGTTGGCATTTCTGTAGGTTCTGTGCACACAATCCTGCAAGACGACCTGAAAATTCGAAAAGTGTCATCCAGGTGGGTGCCACGAATGCTGACGGACGACCACATGGCTGCCCATGTGGCATGTTGCCAAGCAATGTTGACGCGCAACGACAGCATGAATGGGACTTTCTTTTCGTCGGTTGTGACAATGGATGAGACGTGGATGCCATTTTTCAATCCAGAAACAAAGCGCCAGTCAGCTCAATGGAAGCACACAGATTCACCGCCACCAAAAAACTATCGGGTAACCGCCAGTGCTGAAAAAATGATGGTGTCCATGTTCTGGGACAGAGAGGGCGTAATCCTTACCCATTGCGTTCCAAAGGGCACTACGGTAACACGTGCATCCTACGAAAATGTTTTGAAGAACAAATTCCTTCCTGCACTGCAACAAAAACGTCCGGGAAGGGCTGGGGCTGCGCGTGTGCTGTTTCACCAAGACAACGCACCCGCACATCGAGCTAACGTTACGCAACAGTTTCTTCGTGATAACAACTTTGAAGTGATTCCTCATGCTCCCTACTCACCTGACCTGGCTCCTAGTGACTTTTGGCTTTTTCCAACAATGAAAGACACTCTCCGTGGCCGCACATTCACCAGCCGTGCTGCTATTGCCTCAGCGATTTTCCAGTGGTCAAAACAGACGCCTAAAGAAGCCTTCGCCGCTGCCATGGAATCATGGCGTCAGCGTTGTGAGAAATGTGTACGTCTGCAGGGCGATTACGTCGAGAAGTAACGCCGGTTTCATCGATTTCGGGTGAGTAGTTAATTAGAAAAAAAATCGGAAATGCACCTCGTATTTACTGGTTCTGAATATACTTTCGGCAGCCGGTCTTACTTGCCTGACCTTATATTGGAGAAAACTGAAGTCTAAGGATGTCAGATCGAATTAATCTACAATCACACACCTACACTCCGCAAGCTGCCGTATGGTCGGTGGCGGAGGATACTTCGTGCTGCACTGTCATTTTCCCCTTTTTCGGTTCCGCTCGCGATTGTACCCCAGAAAAACAAATGCTGATCAGCATCCGTCTGAGCTCGAATCTCTCTCATTTTACGTTCGTGAAATATTCGAGAGATATTCGTAGGAGGATGCAATTTAGGCCTATTCTAAGAACTTAAGCTCTCGGAACTTTAATGGTAAACCACACCGTGAAACAGAACGCCTCTCTTCTAGCGTCTGAAACTGGAGTTGGTTGAGCACCTCGAGCTTACTAAATGAGCCTGTAAAGAAACGCGCTGCTTTTCTTTGGGTCTTCTCTATCAGTCCTATCTGGCACGGATTCCAGACTGACGAGCAATATTCGAGTACAGGTAGAATGAGTGTTTTGTTAGGTAGCTTGTTAGTTAGTGAGCCAACAACCTTTTTCATAAACCAGAGTCCCTATCCACTACTCATTATTCATTAATGCCATTCTCTGTTAAAAAAGATAGCAAGCTTTGGGAGAGTTGTTCAGCAGTATGACCTCCCGTATACAAAAACTTCACAAATCTTTCCACTGGTCCGGATGGCAGGACATAGCGCACTATCAGAGTCAGTTGATCTACGTGACATATATCAGGCGTAGCATCTAATGAGACTGAATAGTATTTGAATCTCTTGTTTTCGCAAATAATATGATCCAGTATGGCTGACGCAGTTAGGTGGATATATTCATCGGACGCTGTTTTTGACAAATATGACGTATGTCCCTTTTCTTTATTTGCACGAACAAGCATATGTTGGGGCAGAAACACATCAAACTTGGCTAATAATTCTAATAACCCTAAATAATCTCCATTGTAGGGTGAACCAACAATTTCATCACTACCTCTAAATGCTGGCCCTTGCTCAGATAAAAAACTTATAACTGAAACAATTAGTTCTAAGAGTGTTCGCCAATATTTTTTGGTTGGGTTGTTTTGGGGAAGGAGACCAGACAGCGAGGTCATCGGTCTCATCAGATTAGGGAATGACGGGGAGGGAAGTCGGCCGTGCCCTTTGAAAGGAACCATCCTGGCATTTGCCTGGAGCGATTTAGGGAAACAACGGAAAACCTAAATCAGGATGGCCGGACGCGGGATTGAACCGTCGTCCTCCCGAATGCGAGTCCAGTGTCTAACCACTGCGCTACCTCGCTCGGTGCCTATATTTTTGTTCGCTCTCAGTTTGGCTTACAAGGTGAGAATCGACACATGCATCTTTGTTTTTTAGAACTAACAGAGAAATTATTGCTTTTCTATGAGAACTGCTTCTTTCATGTCTCTTCAGCAAAATATTTGCATTCTTCCAGTCATCTAAACCGTCTTTCGTAAACAGTGCGAGCTGTCAGAATCTGCCACTTTGCAACGAAAACAGAACAATAGCCCTTTGCTTTCTGAATAGCACAACCAATCTCTCGTGTAAGCTCAATTCGTTCGTTTACGTTTATATGTGAAAAACGATTTTCTACAGAATATTGGCCGATTTTCCTTCTCATATATTTCCAAATGTTCAAATGTGTGTGAAATCTTATGGGACTTAACTGAAGTCCCTAAGCTTACACACTACTTAACCTAAATTAGCCTAAGGACAAACATACACACTCAAGCCCGAGGGAGGACTCGAACCTCCGCAGGGACCAGCCGCACAGTCAATGATTTCAGCGCCTTAGACCACTCGGCTAATCCCGCTCGGCTATATATTTCCAGAGAAGACAAAAAACTAGTGTTCATGTGCTGAACTTCGCTGCATCCTTTCGTAATCCAATAATCTCTGTAAAAGTTGTTTGCCCACTCACCAATACCGTTAGAATACAATTTACTTTCACTTTGTGTTCCACTTGTACAAGATGCAGTAACATCAGAAGCCTGTAACATTTTTTCGACTTTTCTTTGTCTTGAAGACGAGGTCTTTGGGCCGATAGGACGTCCTATGCTTTTCGATTCAGTTTGGCTTGGAGACGATATGGCTGAACTGGGAGACTTGCCGTCTGTTCAGTTGGTGTATCACTTGTGGAAAACGTAACTACGTCGTAAAAAGTTGCATATTCTGACGAATATTCTGTAGTATAACTATCACCCTTACAATCAACTACAACTGGTGTATTTTGTGGTGCGCGGTTTGAGGAGCCATTTCGTGGATTTCGCGGCCCCTCCCGCCGGAGGTTCGAGTCCTCCCTCGGACATGGCTGTGTATATGTTGTTCTTAGCAGTTGTTGGTTTAAGTAGTGTGTAAGACTAGGGACCGATGACCTCAGAAGTTTGGTCCCTTAGGAAATGACACACATTTGAACATTTGTTTGCATTTTCTACATCATTTTCCAAGTATTCGGCAAAATCATTCTGAACATTGAAAAACTCAGACAGGTTTTAGATATAATAGCATATGACTTTTTCTCCATCTCGTCTCGTGCTTTACGCTTTGCACTTCCAGAAACGTAGTGGCGTCCAGTATCTCTCTGTCTGCTGCTCGTGGTGGTCAGCTCGATCTTTGTAAAAGGGAAAACAAATTACAAAACAAAATGGAACACTACTATTTATCGGACTGCGTAACGCGTAAGTATCCTAAATAATATACGCCCATTTTATGTTGTAGCTAGTGCCAGTTGACTGCGCAAAATCTGAGCTACATATATACGAGACTTTTTCACCCATACAGCTTTTGCGAATGATACGTGCCGTGTAAGCAGAAGCGAGAGTCTGCTCACCAGCGCTATACGAGAGTGGGGCGGAACGGACAGCCGCCTTCCAAGAGTTTAGACCACTACAGCTTCCCGCCTATCGACATCTATTGAATCTCTGCCCATAAAAATTATGCAGGAAGAAGAAGAAAACGCGTTGAGAGTGAGCCCTCAGCTGTTATCTACCCATCAGTACAAACTCAGGCACATCTTGAAATTACTCGTAATTAGCGCTCTCAACAAAACATCATCCACTTGGCTTCCTGTTATATATTTAATCAGAGAAACACGCTGGTAAAATGTCGGCTCCCACAAACGACCCAGGTTGAGAACGTGGGCCACACAGTGAAAGTATGCAGGTGAGACGTGACTGTACTCGTGCGCACTGGTTGTTGCTCACTCGCTCTGCCGCACTGCAGCTATTTTAAGCCTAAGCGCGAAGTACACAATTATGTAACCTCGGTTTACCGGCTACTCACTAGCTACAGTGCGGCAGTTCCTGGATTCGAATGGAAAGACGGTCATATTGAAATGGTTGAATGTAAAATAGCGAGAGCTAGCAAAGACAACGACTGACTAAAATCATTATTTTACGGCTGTTTCGCAAACAAATGGAAGTATATGGCCTTTTCTTTGCGCTCTTATTTATACGTTTCAGTTTCGTTGCAGATATCATAGACAACTTGCCAAATGAAGACGCAAATAATGGACTGACATTCGATGCTTCTTTACAAATGACGGTAAGGACAATGAGGAAGTAAGTGATAATGAAGGCTGGTCTGAAGATTTAAAATCATCAGTAATAGCTAGAGATGATAGCGAAGGAGTATACGAAACGGTCTGTCACTTTCTGGAAGACTAATAAGAAGCTTTCAGGGCCCTTATGAAGATGTTTTTAATTATTATAACAAAGACGATCTATAAATCAGCAGAAAATAGGGTAGAAAGGGAGTCCGAGTGAGCAAATGGTTTCAAAGGTCAAGATAATCGATCTACAATAAAATTAATATCGTATGCTACAATAACGTGACGGCACGCGGCGTTAACATACTAAGCAATGGGACGTCATAGCCACAACACAAGTGGGGCCAATTTTTTAAAATAATCGGTTATATGGATGTACGTAATCAATAAGAGTTCTATTGTGGTTCTACAAAAAAGTATTAGGTATCGTTACGAAATAGTCATATTTACTGTGTGTGAAGAAATTTTCAACAGTGCCCTTACTGCTATGCCTATGTGAGCTTTCGATAGTCAGACTACGTATAAGCGTATTTTCATTTTAGAAATCACATACAGTCGTCCTGCTATCAAAAAGGGACGAAAGACGACACACTCGTGCAGTCTCTGCGCCAGTAATACTATATAAAGCTATACATTATGCCACCGGTACCTGCAGATCGACACTTGCTGTCACCTCTGTTTCTACGTTTAAAAGAAGCGACGTGCATACTAGTGGCACGAGATGAGCAAAGTTTGTTTAATGCGCATCGTATTTTAGCAGACAGGTCATTTTACAGACAAGGAATACTGACGGATTTCGCGAGAAGACGTGTTTTCTAAAATGATGCAAGATTAGTTTTCAGGTCACAAAACCTTGTGAATGAATGAAGAACATGGAACTAAAGAGTCTGCCGTTTCCGGAATCACGATAAAACCAGGTGGAAGGAGATTGCCTACTTGTTTAGTGTTGTCTTCGGATTTGTCTTCGTATTGACCGCATCCAAGGCTGTCCATTGCGGGGAGGGACTGTCTGAGATAAACCCGGACTTGTTTCTGTTGTTGGAGAAATTAGAATGATCGAGAACAACACATTAATAAACACTCTTTGCTAAAAAAATTTTAAATAGTGACAGTTGTGTGCGTAGTTTCGTCCAACGGACATTAAAACGTACACGTATTTTTTTCGCCACTTCCAGCGAAATATAGTTCTGAGACTGTTCACGTGCTTTAGTGATCTGTAACTGGTGCCAGAGACATCTTTGCTTTTCACCTTTTTATACTGCGACCAGCTTTTACCCGTGACTTCGTCCGCGCATAAAAAAGCCGCAGTCGCAGGCGGCGGCCCACAAAGCTTTTATCGTCCTGCCGGCGCATTTGACTGTCTGCAGCAAGCGACGAAGTCCTGTGGCGTGTTTAACAGCACATGCCTTTATGCCATAACTGCGATAACTTTGATTCTACCCGGCGTGTCAAATTGAAAGCTGTATCACATTTCAATTTAGAAGTGCAAAAATGCAGCTGAAAATCGCATCAAATTCCGTGCATTAGAATTGGCGTCGTGAGCGTACAGACATGCACACAAAAATTCTAAAACTAATTTTTTTTGCTTCGATAACTGTTATAAAAAACACTCCCATATTCAGTTTTCTTACATATCTCCTAAGTACAGACGTCTTCAAGTTACAATTTTGTTAACTGTGTAAATTCACAATGCAGTGGAAACCACTGAGCGTATCATTGAAAGAGTACCGGCTTATATGCACCAAAGCTGTGTCCAATATGGAATGATTTTCGCTGCCAATGCCTTGAGTAGCTGGGTAGCCGTCACTCCAGATCACCATGCTTTGAAAAATTGTTAGGGTACTGTTAAGGGAACACTTCCTTTGAATTGTAAAGCTGACAATATTAATGTGAATTACAGATTCAAGAGCTACAAGTCTTCTACGTTATGGATTTATAAACAGAAAATTATTAATCTGTTGTTAAAATAATTGTTTAAACAATTAGCTGTGTTCATGCTTCACGCTTTACCATTAAGAGGATACTGCAACCTGCTCATGCGTAAAACGCACTATCAAAATTGTTGCTCAAATTTTGACGCAAAATCGATTGCAAGGTTGTTATTTCAGCAGTGTTCTGTTATCCTCTTTAAAATATGACTTCAAGTCGATGACGTTCCCTTGTGGTATTAAAAACTCTCAAGTATATATCAGTACTATGGGTCAACAAATTCTGAGCGCTAAATGCTGTATACGAAATCATCCAAATAAAAACTACAGTGTTTTATGATGATATCAAACACGAATAGCTAATTCCTACATAGTTACATACCGAAAACCAACATACTTTTTTATTATTTAGACTTGGGGAATATATGAACATACAAGGACCTTAACTTATGCTTCAGTTGTTCCCTCTTTTCAGTCAGCAACTTTGGAATCACTATATAAAATCGATGTCACCCACTTAATAATCTTATACTTTGTAAAAGAAGTTGATGATTGTCCTCGAAGCACCGATTGTTAGATGTCTTTACCTCCGGAGACTTGTGTCGACTGCCCTTTCTGAATCGCTGTTGCCAACGTCAACACTCCCGCGCTTTGATATTTCCGATTGTTGTGCTGTGTGACGTTGGTTGCGTGCAAGGGGCTTATTGCATGAACTACAGTAAATGTCACTAACAAGCTACTGCTGGCTATCGAGGTTAGCTCCGACACATCGATTACCCTGTTCTTCATCGTGACGCCAGAAACCTTATAAATCAGTTGGCAAAATGTTGCGAACTTAACCAAATGGTGAGATAATTCACCTTTTTCACTAGTCTATTTGCAAGAAATAAGTGCTATACTTCAAATGATTGTCAAATGAAGCCCCGCCACCCAATGCGCAGGGTCCGTAGCATTTGCTAACTCCTGCTACGTAAACTTTCCGTACGCATACTCCTAGTTGTTTGTAGATGCAACTGGTCCCAGTGATTGTTCTGCTACCGTGTATCACGCAATAGTGGCGTTTTCCACCGTTTATGGAAAATATATTATATTTGCTTATGTTGAGGTTCAACTACAAATCGCTGCACCAAATTTCGATTCTCTGCAGGTTTTCCTGTATTACAAATTGTTCAAATGGCTCTAAGCACCATGGTTCTTAACATCTGAGGTGATCAGTCCCTTAGAACTACTTAAGCCTAACTAAGGACATCACACAGAGCCATGCCGGAGGCACGAATTGAACCTGCGACCGTAACAGCAGAGCGATTCCGGACTGAAGCGCCTAGAACCGCTCGGCCACCCCGGCCAGCTCCTGCAATTCGCTACAGTTTTTTAGAACTGCGACTTTTATATGTAAAACAGAATCAGCCACGAAAGGTCACATGAAACTTCCAACGTTTCCCACTAGGTCGTTTTTGTATATTGTAAAAAGTAACGGCCCTGCAACACTCCTTCGGGGTTACTTTTACATTGAACCCAAATTCATTCCTACAAAGGAGATTTTCAGTCTCCAGAAAAGACATATCATGCGAGCGTAAAACATGTTCCACAATTCTGCAACTTAACATGTTAGAGATGTAGACCTATAGTTTTGTGCGTCTCTTCGACGACCCTTCTTGAAAACGGGACTGACAAGTACTGGTCCAACAATCAGTAGGAACGCTTCGCTCCTCCAGCTACTTATTGTTTGTAGACGTGAAAGCAAGCTTCTTCGCATACACTACCTAGAATCGTACTGATACCTTGTCAGGTTCTCTAGCCTTTAGTCCGTCGAGCGATTTTAATATTTTTCCTACGACATAATCATTTATTGCGGTATCTGTCTTTTCGGTGTTCGTGCGACGATTTAAAACACAAGCTGCAGTGCACTGTACCTCAGTGAAACGCTTTTGCTGAAATACGGTTAGGGTTGGTTGGTTGGTTTGGGGAAGGAGACCAGACAGCGTGGTCATCGGTCTCATCGGATTAGGGAAGGATTGGGAAGGAAGTCGACCGTGCCCTTTCAGAGGAACCATCCCAGCATTTGCCTGGAGTGATTTAGGGAAATCACGGAAAACCTAAATCAGGATGGCCGGACGCGGGATTGAACCGTCGTCCTCCCGAATGCGAGTCCAGTGTCTAACCACTGCGCCACCCCGCTTGGTGAAATACGGTTAGGGTTTCAGCCTTCGCTGTGTCACCCTGCGTTTCGATGTCCTTGTAGTCATAGAGTGTCTGAACAGATGGCTTTGATTAATTTACTGATATAACGTGGGACCAAAAGCTTTAGAATTTTCTGTCAAGCTACTGGTTGGAATTTTGCTTCACGCATGGCCTCCTTATCCTGATTTTGCCTGCGTTTAGTTTCTGTTTACCTATCAGGTTTTGGCTACCTTTAAATCTAAGCTATCTTTGCTTTCTTAGCAGCCTCCTGACACGTTATCCCTAACAGCCTTTGCTCGGCACAAAACTAATACTCTCGAACGTTGCCCACTGATGCTCAACATTGTCAGGGCCGGAGATAAAATTTCCACGGTAACAGCTCAACTAATCTGAAATCTTTTTCTTGCCCCTCTTGCTAAGAATAAATATCTTCCTACCTATCTTTATATTCCTATTTACAGCCATGTTCAGTGATAATGTACGGCCTTATGAGTGCTGATTCCCTATTCCACGCAAACTAAGTCCGAAAGTTCACGTCTGCTTGTCAATAAGAGATCTAAGATGCTACTTCCACAAGTCGGTTCTCTGATTAACTGCTCGCGGTAATTTTCATATTGGACATCTAGAAAAATTCTTAATTGTTCCCTGTTCCTACTACCCGCTCTCCAAGTGTACAACTGATTAGTCTAAATCCCCACCTAATACAAGACAGAACCAACGAATTTAAAAGAAATATTTGCCAAATTTCTGCTCAAATGATCCGCCACTACTGCTACTGAGGCAGGGATGCAGTAAAAGCATCCGATAACCATGTTTTATGCTCCTTTAACACTTACCTTTACCCAAATTATTTAGCGTTCGGAACATGTACGAATGGCACTAGATATTATCGTAGTTTTTACGGCTACAAACACACCTCCACCACCAACATTCAGCCTATCTTTTCGACATATATTCCGATCAAAGTTTAGTATTTCATTGCTACTAACATCTTGTTTCAGGCAGGTTTTCTATCCGTAGCAGTAGTGGGGGTTATTACTGGCTCTGAGTACTATGGGACTTAACATCTGTGGTCATCAGTCCCCTAGAACTTATAACTACTTAAACCTAACTAACCTAAGGACATCACACACATCCATGCCCGAGGCAGGATTCGAACCTGCGACCGTAGCAGTCGCGCGGTTCCGGACTGAGCGCCGAGAACCGCTAGACCACCGCGGTCGGTGGCGCGGGGGGGGGATTATTGTTTATAAAAAAAGACTAATTCCGGGACCTTTCGATAAACGTTCCTGCAGTTACCTAATACCGTATTAATGCTTTCTTTCTCCAATCTGACATGACGAATGTTACTTTCTTTAATTAGCGCTGATATTATCCACCCCCGTCTGATATCAGAACGTACTTTACCGGGCTTGTGGAGGTATTTCTCTATGCTGAACAACCCACATGTAAACGCCACACGTACTCTGCTAATCTAGTAGCCGCCTACTGCTTACGGGGATCACCTGATCAATTGAGTGGAAAAGAGGGGCTACAATTCTCTACCCAACAGCGCAGGCCGATAAATCCGCAACCAAGACCGCCACAGAATCGACTGGACCTCTGGTTTAAGCCTTCCACTCGATACGAAACCAGACGACCGCGATCGGCTCTGGGAACGATGGATAGTAAGTGTCCTATTTGCGAATTCTGCTGGTAGGTTTCCTTTCTTGTAGTAATCATACATAACTTCGTACGTTTTTTCTTACATTTTGTCTTCAAATCTCTTTAACTATTCAGAAGATATTTTGAGAGGCCCCGGCGTGTCTTGTAGTTATTCTACGGTTTGCTTAAGACATTGCTTAATATCGACCTGCCGATCGGTGACTCTGGCAACACACACACCCTGTTGCCGTGATCGATTGAGTGTTTCGTTCCGTGTTTCCTCTTTAACACACTATCTGCAGACCAAAAATTTTCTTAATGCATACAATATAGCACCGATAACGTGAAGTCATCCTTAGAAAATGAAATAAGTTGTGGAACGTAGCAGTCGCGTGAGGGAATGGGAAGATTCTCTGTTAGTAAAACATATCCCGCGATGACGGAAGTTTGTTCAGGAGGCTGTAATAAGGACGAGAGGAGGGTATATATAGAGCATATTTATAGCAGATCGCTGGCTGCGTTTACTCAAGGCTACCGGTCCGACGTTCGTCAGTGACGGGTCGTATACGTCTTCCATCACCGCATCAACAGAATAACGCAGGCCTGCGCGACCTGCAGGGGCAATGGCAGTGGTTTCTGATGCCGGATCCTCCGTTCCAAACAAAACAGCCGGAAGGAGCAACTGAGCGTCGTTTTGAGGAGCTTATCCTTGCTCTTCCTCCTGTTCCTTGCCTCAATACTCATTTCGTTTTTCACAGCTATGACTCTACATTAACGTGCCATTTTATTTTTTTAATTTTTTTTCGTCGAATCAGTGTCGTTCAATCGTTGGGACAGCAGTAATATTCCCCGAATAAGAAATAATGCCGTCCACCTATTCCAACAATTAAATTTTAGTCCAAAATCTAGTCACATGCAGTCGGACCATAACAACAATTCCTTACACAAGAATCTTAATAATGCTCCCTACGAAATGGTTTCCGACAAAATGTCTAAAACTCGATGCTTTAAAATTCTATTTAACATGAGAAATCTATTTAAAAATATATTCCCTATGCTTACTGCCTCCGTAGCCGTGTGATCAGTGCGACAGACCAACATGCAGGGACCGGGGTTCGATTCCCGAAACTGCAGAGATTTATACGTGATGGTAAGACGGGATCGGGGTGCACTCTGCTCGAGATGCCAATTGTAAGAAGCTACCTCACTGAGAGGTGACGGCTCCAAGGCCGAAACGTCGACAACGACCGGGAGTTTGGTATGTTAATCCTATGTCCCGCCATACCGCATCAGATGATGAAATCTGAGGGTGACATGGCGGTCTATCGGCTATCGCATGGTATCCAGGGCCTGGTCACGGGGTAAAGAGAGGCAATCAGTTACATGTCACCCGTGGTTGATGTGGAAAGATTTGTAATAAATCGAAGATCACACCATATGCTTTACATTTACTTCGAAATGGACGCTACCGCCTAATACCGCTGAAAAGCTTTCAGTTTATGTCGATACCGAAACCTGTTGAATGACGGTGTCATTTTATACTTGCTGAGAAACGTCTCCAGTCACGGTAGCTGCTGTTGTGACGATGGTTGTCTTCTGTCTGGAGACTTGTTCGAAACACCTCTGCGCGCTAGTCTATCCTGTGCAAACCTCTTTACCCCTGCACACTGTTTGCAACGGACATCAACTTTAACCTGCTTACTGTAGTCAATCCCCGTACAGTATTTAACCTTCCAATTCTTCCATTACCAAACTGACTGTTTTTTGATGCCTCAGAATATGTCCTGTCAAGCGATCCCTTCCTTTAGTCAAACTACGCCATACATTTCTTCCCTCCCCCATCCTGTTCAGTATCCCATCATTAGGTACTCTGCCCATCTAACCTCCGGCATTCCTCTGTACCAGCACATTTCAAAAGTTTCTCTACTTGTCTCTCCTTTTTATCGATCACGTTTCGCTTGCGTACAAGCCTATAGTCCAGAAAAATTGTATTACATATCAATTCTGTAAACAATTAAATTGGCAGCATCAGTCGTAAGAAGTCTGAAATCATTTATTACAGCAAATCGATTTCAGTCACTGTGTGACCATCTTCAGTAAAAATAATAAAGTCCTGAAGACTCACGTAATAAAAACACATACTACAATTTCAACAAGGCGTCAACACAATTGAACAGCAGCTAACGAACAAATTTGTTGATTAACTGCTGGGTTCTTTTGTATTGAAGCCCCTTTCATGATGTAATGTACGAGTATTCTATTACACGTGTTTTCAAGTCGTTAATATTTGCAATGAAGATGGTCACTCAGTGACTGAAATCGATTTGTACTAACGAATGATTTCAGACCTCTATGACCGATGCTGCCAATTTTCTTGTTTACAGTACTAATATTGCGTTCGTTGTCCACATCGTTACTAATGGAATACAGCCGGCCGAAGTGGCCGTGCAGTTCTAGGCGCTGCAGTCTGGAACCGCGAGACCGCTACGGTCGCAGGTTCGAATCCTGCCTCGGGCATGTATGTGAGTAATATCCTTAGGTTAGTTAGGTTTAACTAGTTCTAAGTTCTAGGGGACTAATGACCTCAGAAGTTGAGTCCCATAATGCTCAGAGCCATTTTTAATGGAATACAACCTCAACTTATCAGTATATTTCTTTTTCTCAGAAACATTTTTCGCTATTGCCGGTGTATTTTATTACCTCTCTACTTTGGCTTCGTCATTTATTTTGCACGCTGACAGAGCAAAAGAGATCTACTAATTTTAATGACACATTTACTACTCTAAATCCCTATAATTCGACTACACTAAAAAAAAAAAGTTCAAATGTGTGTGAAATCTTATGGGACTTCACTGCTAAGGTCATCAGTCCCTAAGCTTACACACTACTTAACCTAAGTTATCCTAAGGACAAACACACACACGCATGCCCAAGGGAGGACTCGAACCTCCGCCGGGAGCAGCCGGACAGTCCATGACTGCAGCTCCTTAGACCACTCGGCTAATCCCACGCGGCGACTACACTCAATTAAACAACGAACCTTTTACCATCTCTGACAGAACTTAAACGTCATCAACGAATCTTAAAGCTACATTTCTCCTGCTTGAACTTTGGGTCTGCCTCTCCAGCTAACTCGTCACCGTATTTGACTGCTTTCTGGAGAACCTGGACTCGATTGCCGCTACTGACAGAGATCGTTTCTTGGTGGAATGATTGAGTCAGGATGCACTCGGTCTCGTGATGCCAACCGAGGAGCTACTGGAATGAGATCTAGTGGCTGCTGACAAGGGAACCTCCCCATCGCACCCCCCTCAGATTTAGTTATAAACTGACACAGTGGATAGGCCTTGAAAAACTGAACACAGATCAATCGAGAACACAGGAAGAAGTTGTGTGGAACTATGAAAAAATAAGCAAATTATACAAACTGAGAAGTCCATGTGCAAGATAGGCAACATCAAGGACAATGCGGGCTCCTGAGCGCCGTGGTCCCCTGGTTAGAGTGAGCAATTGCAGAAAGAGAGGTCCTTGGTTCGAGTCCTCCCTCGAGGGAAAATTTTACTTTCTTTATTTTCGCAAAGTTATGATCTGTCCGTTCGTTCATTGACGTCTCTGTTCAGTGTAATAAGTTTAGTGTCTGTGTTTTCCGATTGCACCGCAAAGCCGTGCGATTAGTAGACGAAAGGACGTGCCTCTCCAATGGGAACCGAAAACATTTGATCGCAAGGTCATAGGTCAACCGATTCCTCCACACGAAAACACGTCTGATATATTCTTTACGACAATGGTGACGGCATGTGCGTCACATGACAGGAATATGTTGTCGACCCACCTAATTTGCACACTTGGCGAATGGGTAAAAAGATTCTTGTACCTTGCCCGATTTAGGTTTTCTTGTGGATGTGATAATCACTCCCAAAAAAGTGATGAAAATATAAGAGTTTGTCACATAAACTACAACAAATGAATGCAACAGTTTCACAGTCGTACAGTTTTCCCTGTGCTCTGTCAAAACATATGTTTTTTTACGTTTTCAAATGTTTCCGTGCGTAGACCGTCAAATCCTGTATATGTCCAAGCAAATCTGAACATGTCCTGGAATTTTGGAGAGCGAAGTTGATTATGTGTGAGTGACTGATAATTATCTGAAAATAAAAAATTAAACTTTTCACTCGAGAGAAGATTTGAACTAAGGACCTCTCGTTCTACATCTGCTCACGCTAACCACGGGACCACGGCGCTCGTAAGATGACACTCTCTTTGATGTTGCCTACCTTGAGCATGGACTACTCAGTTTGTATATTTTGCTTATTTTTTTCATGGTTCCACACAACTTCTTCCTGTTTTCTCGATTGATCCGTGTTCAGTTTTACAAGGCCTATCCTTGTTCCAACTTATAACTAAATCTGAGGGGGGTGCGATGGAGAGGTTCCCTTGTAAGTATGAAAGCTAACAACGGCCGAAAGAGCGATGTGCTGACCGCATGTCTTTACAAGTCGTTGCAAGTCCCCTGCAGAAATATTGGACGATGCTGTCTCTGTAGCCGACCATAAATGGGAATTTGTTGCCGGTTCGAGATTTTGTGCACGGGCTACCTCTCGATTACGTCTCATAAATGGTCGATGGGATTCATGTCGGGCGCTCGAATTGTCCAGAATGTTCTTCATACCAAGCGCGAACAACTGTGGTCCGGCGACATGGCGCATTGTCATCCATAAAAATTCCAAAGCTCTTAAGAGACGTAATGTCCATGAATGTTTGCAAGTGGTCCACTTCCAGGCCAGTCGATGCTCAGTTTAGGTGGACCAGATGATCCAATCCATTCCCTGTAAACTCGGCCCACACCTTCACGGAGCCACTACCAACTTGCAGAAGTGCCTTCTTGACAACTTGAGTCCATGGCTTTGTGGGATCTACATGACACTCTAATCCTACGATCAGCTCTTACGAACTGAAATCGGCTCTCATCTGACCACGCAACGGTCTTCCAGTCGTCTAGGGTACAACCGATATTGTCACAAGCCCAGGAAAGCCGCTGCAGACGATGTCGTGCTGAAAGCAAAGACACTCGCGTCGGTTGTCTGCTGCCGTAGCTCTTTAACATCAATGTTTCCGCCCTGTATGTTCGTCGTACGTCCCACACTGATTTCTGCGGTTGTTCCACGCAGTGTTCCTTGTGTGTTAGCACTGACAACTCTACGCAAACGCCGCTGCTCTCGGTCTTAAGCGACGTCCGTCGGCCACTGTCTTGGCCGTGGTGAGAAGTAATGCGTGAAATTTGGTATTCCCATCACACTCTTGACACTGTGGATCTTGGAATATTGAACTCCCCAACGATTTCCGAAACAGAATGTCTTATGCGTCTAGCTCCAACTACCATTCCGCGTTCGAATTCTGCTAATTCTCGTCGTGCGGTCATAATCACGTCGTAAACCTTTTCACATGGGTACAAGTAGCAGCTCCGCCAACGCACTGTTCTTTTATACCTTGTGTACGCGATATCACTTCCACCTCTATATGTCCATACTGCTATCCATTGACTTTTCTCACCTCACTGTATGTCCCCATTTCTTCAGTGTAACGTCTACGATACGTTGCACGATCAGTATTTCTTCACACGTTAGCACATTTCTCCGGAATCCAAACTGATCGTCCTGGAGGTCGGATTCTACCAGTCTTTCCATTCCTGTTGGCATTTTGTCACTATGGCTTATAAATTTGATTGTTCTGTGACGTTGACATGTGTCAACGTCTTCCTTTTTCGGAGTGGAATTATTCCATTCTTGTTTAAGTATGAGAGCATTTCGACTGCATCAGATATCTTGCACGGCAGGAGACTTAGGAATGTCAGTGTCCCTTCGAATTCTTCTCTCAGCACCAGATCTCTTATCTTGCTCTTCACTTTACATAATATTGTCTTCATGTTTATTTCCTCTGTATAATCCTCCTACATAGTGCCCAGACAATGAGGCCCTCTTGCTTTGCTTACTGTAGTCTTTCATCTGAGTTCATAGTATCGTACAGTTACTTCTCTTTCAGAGGTTGTAATAAGCGAATAATTTACTTTCTTTAGTCAGGTGAACCTGTGATACGCATTAGGATCGTACACCAATTACTTAGATCCTTAGAACGAAACGGATTAGAAGTCATCAAATATCTCGGCCAAGGTTATGACGGAACTGAGGATTTCGAGATGAATCGCGAAATTCAAACTGAAAAGATCTGCACAACGTACTTATTGTGAATGAGAAATATGATATATTCTGTAAAATACTTGTAGACATATACTTTGAAAGACTTGCCCTAAAAAACTGACGTGTGCAAGCAAGTAGAATAATGCTAAAACCTAGACTACAAATAGATTCAGCATATCAAGCAAATTAAGCGTCAAGGGACTTGGAGAATTACTAGGTTAAATGACATTACAAACTGAACTACAGAACTCTACGCAAAATCATCGCCGAATCAAAATGAAAGTATCTCTCCGTTGACAACGAGGTTATTAAAGATGGAGCAACAGCTCGAATAGGGGTAAGATACGGAAGGAAAGCGTCCGCGACCATTAAAAGGAACTGTTCTAGCGTTCACCTTTACTGATTTACCGAAGTGAAAGGAAAATTAAAACTGAGCAGTCGGTTGGGAATTTGGGGCGTTTTTTCCCGCATACGACTACAGTACTTCACAAAAAAAAAAAAAAAATAAAATAAAATAAAAAATATTCAGCAGCAAATTAGAAACTATCTAGACAACAGTGAAAAGTGGGCGGGGAGTTGAATCTGGAAAATGAATAAAATTTTAGCCCAGCTGCAAACTGATCAGAGACCTCTCAAACTGTTGGGCACCACTAGTAAAGTGTTTATGTACGTGGAATCTGTTGCTTCAGACACGTCTGAAAAAAGAAACGCAATTTTGAGCTTGGAACTACTATGAATTAAGACACAAAGAAATTAAATACATTACCTGACAGTGGGCATCGATTTATACACTCCTGGAAATTGAAATAAGAACACCGTGAATTCATTGTCCCAGGAAGGGGAAACTTTATTGACACATTCCTGGGGTCAGATACATCACATGATCACACTGACAGAACCACAGGCACATAGACACAGGCAACAGAGCATGCACAATGTCGGCACTAGTACAGTGCATATCCACCTTTCGCAGCAATGCAGGCTGCTATTCTCCCATGGAGACGATCGTAGAGATGCTGGGTGTAGTCCTGTGGAACGGCTTGCCATGCCATTTCCACCTGGCGCCTCAGATGGACCAGCGTTCGTGCTGGACGCTTCATCCAGTCCCAAACATGCTCAATGGGGGACAGATCCGGAGATCTTGCTGGCCAGGGTAGTTGACTTACACCTTCTAGAGCACGTTGGGTGGCACGGGATACATGCGGACGTGCATTGTCCTGTTGGAACAGCAAGTTCCCTTGCCGGTGTAGGAATGGTAGAACGATGGGTTCGATGACGGTTTGGATGTACCGTGCACTATTCAGTGTCCCCTCGACGATCACCAGTGGTGTACGGCCAGTGTAGGAGATCGCTCCCCACACCATGATGCCGGGTGTTGGCCCTGTGTGCCTCGGTCGTATGCAGTCCTGATTGTGGCGCTCACCTGCACGGCGCCAAACACGCATACGACCATCATTGGCACCAAGGCAGAAGCGACTCTCATCGCTGAAGACGACACCTCTCCATTCGTCCCTCCATTCACGCCTGTCGCGACACCACTGGAGGCGGGCTGCACGATGTTGGGGCGTGAGCGGAAGACGGCCTAACGGTGTGCGGGACCGTAGCCCAGCTTCATGGAGACGGTTGCGAATGGTCCTCGCCGATACCCCAGGAGCAACAGTGTCCCTAATTTGCTGGGAAGTGACGGTGCGGTCCCCTACGGCACTGCGTAGGATCCTACGGTCTTGGCGTGCATCCGTGCGTCGCTGCGGTCCGGTCCCAGGTCGACGGGCACGTGCACCTTCCGCCGACCACTGGCGACAACATCGATGTACTGTGGAGACCTCACGCCCCACGTGTTGAGCAATTCGGCGGTACGTCCACCCGGCCTCCCGCATGCCCACTATACGCCCTCGCTCAAAGTCCGTCAACTGCACATACGGTTCACGTCCACGCTGTCGCGGCATGCTACCAGTGTTAAAGACTGCGATGGAGCTCCGTATGCCACGGCAAACTGGCTGACACTGACGGCGGCGGTGCACAAATGCTGCGCAGCTAGCGCCATTCGACGGCCAACACCGCGGTTCCTGGTGTGTCCGCTGTGCCGTGCGTGTGATCATTGCTTGTACAGCCCTCTCGCAGTGTCCGGAGCAAGTATGGTGGGTCTGACACACCGGTGTCAATGTGTTCTTTTTTCCATTTCCAGGAGTGTATCAATGGGACAACTTGACAACTTGTGCGGGCTGGGATTCAAACCCGAATCTTCTTGCTTAGGCACATGCCTACACCGGACACGGTGACCACCACGACCACAGGGGTAGCCCCAGCATTCCCGCCGTCACACACAAATTCCAGCTCACACCGCACTACTCCCGTAGTGCCCCTGCTCATTAGCGTGATAACACGTGGCATCTTTCCGATTCCTGTAAGAGCTCGAGTTTGGGCACCGAAGAGATCATTGGCCGTCATCGCCTGCGTTGTGTCTATTCTTTCGGACATGCACACGAGAATCGAACTCTTATGGGAAAGGTCGCGATTCCGTGAGTAATAAGGCTAATGGGAAGAGGCACTACATCAGTGGCGTGTGGTGTAAACTGAAAAGTTGGGTGTGACGGGAGGCGTGCTAGCATAGTCCGTGCGGTTGTGGTGACGGCACAGCGGTCGGCTCAGTTGCCCTGTAAAGGCGACCCGCGCTCGAAGCCCAGTCCGGCATTTCCGAATAGCCTCATCGATATAAACTGATGTGTTGGCAGAAGAGCCAACACCGTGTTGCTAGAGGAGGCCGAAATGCACGCGTTTAAGCTCACGCAGACTGGCGTGAGGTCTGGAACAGTTAAAGGAGTTGAGTCTAATAAATAAAGTTCGAAGCTCTTGGAATACTTAACTATAATCCACAATTGGATAACATCGGTCTGACGGTACAGGCATCCATAGATAAATATTAAATGATACTGGCGCCTTGCTAGGTCGTAGCAATTGACGTAGCTGAAGGCTATGCTAACTATCGTCTCGGCAAATGAGAGCGCTATTTGTCAGTGTAGCTTCGCTAGCAAAGTCGTCTGTATAACTGGGGCGAGTGCTAGGAAGTCTCTCTAGACCTGCCGCGTGGTGGCGCTCGGTCGGCAATCACTGACAGTGGGTCCGACGTATACTAGCGGACCGCGGCCGATTTAAAGGCTACCACCTAGCAAGTGTGGTGTCTGGCGGTGACACCACATAAATCAGCGCCCACTGGCAGCTAAATGTCTTTAATTCATCTGTGCATTGATTAAAGTTTTTTATGCACCTAGCCGGTAATTTAAGTGAGAATATTTTGTCAGCAGATGATGTGCCGTTTCCAGTCCCACGAAGCACGTGTGAGGCGTAGTGCAGCAGTTGGGAGGACTGCTCGCCGGCACGCGCGCCGCCGCCCCTGATGACCGCACGCCCAGTAGAGGGCCGCGCCCCGCCTCCAGCAACGGCCACGGGACGTCTTAAATCAGTGCACTTACTGTCTCTCAGTAAAAGTGTCATATCTGCTGGTCTCATTGCGTATTATTTCTGTACCGTACTGCAGCAGTTCTTTCTATGTGCGGTCAAAGTTTCATCGAGCCATGTTACTTGGCAGTGACAAATCGTGATTAAGTTTTGCACATCATTATATTTGTTGTGTCAGGTAAAGGCACACATATTGACGTAACACGATAGGTACAAACGATTCTCACTAATATAAATTATGTATCTCCAAAATGAAACACAGCCTCAAGCAATGACAACTATAGCATCAGGCCTCGGGCGCACAGTATGACTTGGTCTCAGAGAAAGTAATCAATATAATCGCGCTCTGTACTGTTTATGAGGATACGAACTGCACTGGCAAAAAAATAATAAAGCTGACCCACAGTATTTAATAACACGTTAGCAGAAATCACAATTTCAATTCGCATTTCATTCAATTAAGGGGGGGAAACCACATTAGGAGGCTGTTTGACACTGATTTTTTGGGATTCTTTTTGGGTGGGAAGAACTAACTAGAAATTAATCGTGTTTTGACATCATTTCATTCATATTTCCAACACCTTTCGTGAACTTTTTTGAATAATTACAGCTAAAAATAACAAAGTTACGTTGTGGTGTCCGCTCGAGGTTGTGAATACAGTTCTCCAATTGCGGCAGTGTAGACATTCCGATTTTCATCTGAAATCAAAAAGGTTTTGATTTTCATTAATAATTTATTTCTAATAATATGAACCTCAATGCAGGTGACAGTTAAAAATTTTGCAGGCGTGGGAACAATTCGATTTCCACGATGTTTTTCTCTAATTACGCAAAGAGAAATACCCTAAAATCATGATATCATCTCACAAGTCGATTCATATAATTAGTAATTTTATAAATAATCATGCTATCAATTTTCATACTGATCGGTTCTATGCTTTATGAGTTAGAATGTACGCAAATGTGAAAAAAGTCATTTCGAGATAAACACGTTTGAAAAATAAATTTTCGGAAACTAGAAATTCAAGGAAGTTAACAATAATGCAAAATGCTTATCGATTAATCTGCGATTCCAGCAGCATATAGTAATACTTCTTCCTCATACGCTTCGTTTTGCGCTTGCAGCAGTGATTTCCCAGCTTTCCGACCTTCCTTCGATTCCAGTGAACTACGTCGATTCTGCCGTCTCACGCGCTGGTTACCTATTCGTTCGGCATACCTGAAGCTCTGCGTGCCTAACACAATTCCTGCCTCGTTCATGACCATCAGAAGGGATTAATTTCATTCACTGAATAAGCCCGCTGCTAAATACGATGCCAATTCAACGACATTTAGTCCGGAGTGCAAGTGTTTAGCACCTAATCGCCAAATAGTGGAATTCAAACTTTCATTCGCATTCTGTGTGTGGCCGCCTAAACATCTCTCCAGTAATTCACACCTCAATAAATCTTCGTGTATTGGAAGAATTTCCTTCTGTACCCTATGTGCACTCGGTTCTACGCTCATAAAATCTAAAACAATGTGAATTTCGCCTTGAAATTTTGACAGCGTATTCTAACGATTTATGCAATAAAAAAATCGGATTTTTTTGAACCCCTAATGTGGTTTCCCCCATTAATAAGACACTTACGATTTGAAAGAGAAATTAGTTTTCTGAGAAAAAAATGTAGTTTAAGGCATGAAATCCGTCTGTAGTTCTTAAAAAATATATTATTTCTTGCGATACGTGCAAGGAAAACGTGTGTTTCAAGATACACTCAACTTGTCTATACGAGCGAATGCAGATAACATGTATAATTTGCCGTATTCCGATATTCCTGTAACTTCGTGTTTGTCGTACTTCTCCATTAGTAACCGCCTCAGACAAACAATGATAAACAATCTGAATGACTGGTTTACCAAATTATATTACCCTAAATGAAATACCTGCATAGAAGACCTTATTCATTTAACATACGTGACTGTGAAAATTTGTGTGATGTGCCCGTAGAAAGGAAA
Source organism: Schistocerca cancellata (assembly GCF_023864275.1). Taxonomy (NCBI): domain Eukaryota; kingdom Metazoa; phylum Arthropoda; class Insecta; order Orthoptera; family Acrididae; genus Schistocerca; species Schistocerca cancellata. The sequence continues at coordinate 79,939,414 of NC_064633.1, read as the reverse complement.
ATCGTGTTTTGGGTACCAGGGATTGTCTGAAATCAGATACCGGTCGATGGTTTACCTTCTACGGTACCCAGTGCCTTCCTCCTCTTTATTTCTACGAATAAACCACTGCGTGGCTGCCATTTCCAAAATAGCGAAGGGCTGATTTTCGAGCCGAAATTTTTCCTGGACAGTCAAAAGGCAGCAACCAAGGTCTCCGGCAAGTCGTCCACCGTTGGAAAAAGTGTGTCGCGTTAATAGGTGAATGCCTAGAGAAGTTCCGTGGTCGCAGCTTGATTTTTTGAAGGTGTATGAGTTCCCAATACAGCTGACTTATCTAGATGAATGAAACGATGCTTTACCGTCCTTCCACGAACGCCTGCAATATGTATACCTTAATATTCCATACCGATTTTCAATAACTTTCATAACCACACAATATCTGGTCAAAAGTATCAGAACACCTGTTAGCGGGCATTAACATGGGGTATGTTCACCCTTCGCCTTTGTGACACTTTCAATGAGGTATCTGAGTGTTTTTGGAGAAATGTAGATCCATTGTTCCTTAAGAGCAGGTACCAAAGAAAGTGCTGTCTCGAGCGAAGTCGATGCTCTAACTCTTCTCAAAGCTGTTCCATTGGCTTTAGACCGGGAGTCTAGGCAGGCCAATCCACTTCAAGAATGTTATTGTCCACACACAACTCATTCAGAAGGGCTGCTTTGTGTTAGGATGCATTGTTATTCTGATATAAACAATCATCGTATCCAAATTGTTCTTTTACTGTATGTAATACACAACGCTGTAAAATGTGGCCATATCCTTCCGCCTTTACTGTTTTCTTAAGTGCAATAGTGAGACCACACCCAAACCACAGAAGACACCCCCATATCACAAAACTTCTCCGTACTCTGGTGTTGGCTCTACACAAAATGACAGATAGCGTTCTCCATTCATTCGCCAAACTCAAAATCTTCCATCGGTATGCCACAGGGTACAGTGTGATTCGTCCCTCCAAATCATTCGTCTGCAGTCATTCACTGTGCCGTGCCACCTGGCACCTCTCTTTACACCACCTCAAGCGTGGCGCAGCGCTTACTGTAGAAGCGTACGGCTCGTGGGAAGCAGCTCGACCGTTATACCTCCATACGTCCGTTGTTCTAGCTGGAGTGCTGGTAGCATTTTGAAACTTGAGAGTCATTCCTTACGCTGATTTCACTCGATTTTTTAGAATGAGTCTTCGCAATACTCGATGGTCGCTCTCGATCAGTACATGAGGTCTGAATAGTCACGGTTTAACTTCGTTTCTTCACATTACCTGTTGACAGTCACATCAGCAACAGTCAACTTGGCCAGCTTTAGAAGTTTCAAATATCGCTGACTCAGCCGTTGCGGCTTTAATATTCGCGGGCATGGCTCTCTGCTGGCGCCACTAACTACTTGGGCTGCCGATCATACGTCGGGAGCTAGAGTCTGTGGCCGAGGCGTGTGTTGTCTGGTACTGACATTAGCTGGAGGGCACGCGGCTGGCAGGTTGCTGGTTTTGAGTGACCTGCGGGAAGAGCAGCGGAGGCCCCGTGCAACCTGGTCCCCAAGTTCCGGCCAACTCTGCAACCTTAAATTTTACGGAACCTCGAAGATCGCCTGTGCGGATTGCAGGCAAAACACCTTTGCTTGGAATCCTGGAAGTCACGGCTCCTTCACACCTGAGTGGAGTTAAGTGTTGTTTGTTATTGGTACTTGTTATGGTAAGGGTAAGTATGTGTTAATGTGACATTTGACCTGTCATACTGACGCGCCTCAAAGTGATTGTGTGAATCGTCATCGGTCGGCGTAACTGATGATAATTCAAAGCCATATTCTGTGCAAGTGTACGAAGATTCCCTGTTATGAATTGGCTTGATGAAATCTAAAGTGTAACATAGTCTGTGCCGAAGGCAAGGCACCCCTTCGTAGATGAGTATGCCCTAATCATTGGATTAGCAGGCGCTGATTTTCAACTAATTTTAAGGAGTTTTAAGCTTGTAACTTGTACATGTAGTAGCTTCCGCAATACGTTAATATTTTCTACACACTAGGCATCGTCGTCTGTAGCCTTATTGGGGCAGATTAGTGTTCCCTGCTGATCAGGGTAGTTGGCAGCGGACGACGCGTTTCCGTTTTCTGGGCCCGAAGAAGAGACGTGTTTTCTTTCTGCTGCGGCGACACTTCCGTCGTCGCACGACGTCTAAGTTGGCGCGCAACTTGGTGCCCCTACTAGCAGCATCGTGTTGGCTCCACCGTCTGATACGTGCCACAGCGGTGTGGCGCCAATTAATCGGGAACTCTTCACTTCTTCAGTGTTGTGAATTCAGTAGGCACGTCAGCTTTGAAGCGTGTTCTGCTGGCCCGAAGTTCCTCGTCACTATAGTTGCTACTTCTGGAGCGTGTTAAGTTTTAAAGTCTTTTAGTTACGAGTATGAACTGTTGAGAATATCCTTTTTATCCACAGTCACTCCACTCATCGTAAAACGTGCCTGCGTGTTGCCTGTTGACTGTGACAGCCGTCTCTGCTCTATTTGCCAGCGTAGTTTGTAGATTTATTTAAGGGTAATTGTCAGGGTTTCTGCTGGTGTGTACCGGCTGGGGGTCACATTTTAAATAGTGTGCCTTCCCAGCTTTGCTACTATTTTGGGGGATTGTGTATTTTGTTGCTCAAGGAATTTTATTAAGGCTTATGCATTCCTGAGAGCTTTCCAACAACCGCAATCATTGACGTGACTTGTTGTCCTTTCTGTATTTTGGGTGGGAGTCGTCTATTTCTTCAACGTGTTATCCATGCTTGGAAACTGTTAGTACATTTAATGGCAGTCATTTGTAATTCATTTTACTAATAAAACTCAGTTTGTTTAACCAACTTGCAGCCACACCTAATTGGTGTGACTTCTTACTTGTTTTTTTGGGACTGTACATTCCTGCTTTCAAGCGTTGTCCTGAATGGAAAAAGTTGTTGACCTTTGTTATTAATGAATTGACCCTGTTCAAGTTTTTAAATTATTGTGAGCGTGGGTAATTTCTTAACCAGGTTTTTAAATTGTAATTATGATAATTGTCGTTAAGCAATAAAGTGTATTCCATGAAACAACAAGTAACGAAATATGTGGTTAACCTACCATGCGTTCTTCCTTAAAATTATCCCAACCCTTATTGTGAGTCAACATAGCCAGCTTTAGAAGACTGAAATGAAGCTGATGGATGTTTGAGTCGGGTGACCTCCAGTGACTGGTGCACGCCCTCCTGATATTCCACTGACAGCGCAGTACTCGCGCCTCCTTCTATATCGAAGAGTCCACCTCTCGTCGCATCTGGTGGTCAATGCGGCGTTTCATAGGGGAGTCCGGAGACTTTTTATCAGACACTGGATCTTGATCCATTCCCTGACCATTTAAAATAGTGTATTTCCTTATAGTGATGACTTTGTTCTTTTGTACATATATGCCGGCCCCTCTTCGCTTCCGGCTGAAATATTGTCAAGGATATTTGGATTTCGTGGTTTATTTCAAAGACTTAAATGCCACTGAATTTAACTGCGTGATCTGGTTTACTTGTTAAATGTGTGATGCGTCTCAAAGACGCCTCCTTATCGAAGATATATTCAGTGATAGCGTGTATGAAGGTCGACGAATACAAAGTGAAAAGTGCAAGAAATAGAAGACAACGTATTACTTGTCGTAACAATGGGTTGCAGAATTTCTTCTTCAACATCATAAATTTTTCGAATGGTTGGCAGCTTTTCATCTGGATCTGTTAAAAGCGAACGCCTTCAGTTCTGCACAATTACATTCCTGCATAATGCATAATTTTTTTAATGCCTGTCGCGATTTTCCTCGGGTTATCTTTCCTTGTAATGATCCGTTTCCCTTCAGAATAGACGATGCAAACCGTCCAAGTAATTAAACTCTGAGAGCTGATCCTGGTCCATAAAATCACTGACATAAAAGCCCTCAGCACTCAGCACTCAATAAGAGAAGCAACAAAGGAACAGTAACTGAAGTCATCTGCGTCTATTATTGACGTGAAATAAGAGGTGTTGGCGCAAATAAACCAGTGAGCTAATTTTCTACGATTAAAACCAAGTGCATCCAGGAAAAAAATAACCATGAAACTAGAAATACTGGCATTTGGTTAGTGAATTACATGCTTTCGTTGCTATGCTCCTAAGAATGATATACCTGGCATAAAAGGCGATATTGCACGAAATACGGTATTATGCACTCAAGTGAGTGTCCACCTGAAAAGGAAGTAACATTCTGGAAGATTCAGGTGACAAGCAAAGAAAGAATTGGAATGATATATAAAACCTCAATTTAGAGAAGACATTGCAAATACAGGTACGTCAACATATTCCACTTATAATCGTAAATGGCAATTTAGGCGTAAAGAGATTCATAAAGCGTAGAGACACAGACAAAAACTATCAGCAGCTATCTTCTGTCAGACGTTCTCTTCTACCACATAATTACAATATTGGTATTCACGGACGAACCACAAGAACAAGGTGTAAAGTTCTTGGTAAATACTGTAAGACAGGGCCGTTTGGGTAAAAAATTAGCATGCCCTTTAATGCCATCTACAATTTGAGTCCATACATTTTGTCTAACGATTTTTCGGCGAGTGGATTCTATCCCTGAAATGCGATTCTGGAAGACGTCCTGCCAGATTGACACTGCGTACAAGACCGCGACACGAACCCTCAACCTTCCCCATTCACAAGTGAATTCTCTACCTGCTTCAGTTTAGGGGAAACGGTGTAAACTCACTGAAGGCCAAAAAACCTGCTATAGCCATGCGTATTCAAATACAGAGATATGTAAACAGGCAGAATAAGGCGCTGCGCTCGGCAACGCCTACATAAGACAACAACTCTCTGCTGCAGTTGTTATATCGGTTACTGCTGCTAAAATGGCAAGTTATCAAGATTTAAGTATGTTTGAACGTGGTGTTATAGTAGGCGCACGAGTGATGGGGCACAGAATCTCCGAGGTAGCGATGGAGATTTTCCTGTATGACTGTTTCACGAGTGTGCCTTGAATATCAGGAATCGCGTAAAATATCAAGTCTCTGACATCGCTGTGGTCGGAAAAAGATCCTGCAAGAGCGGGACCAACAACGACTGAAGAGAATCGTTCAACGTGACAGAAGTGTAACCCTTCCGCAAATTGCTTCAGATTTCAATCCTGGGCCATCAATAAGTGTCAGCGTGCGAACCATTCAACGAAACATCATCGATATGGGTTTTCGGAGCCGTACTCCCACTCGTGTACTCCAGATGACTGCACGACTCAAACCTTTGCCCGTGAACACCGACAGTGGACTGTTGATGACTGGAAACATGTTGCCTGGTCGGACGAGTCTCGTTTCAAATTGCGTCGAGTGGATGGACGTGTACGGGTATGGAGACAACCTCATGATTCCATGGACCTTGCATGATCGCAGGGGACTGTTCAAGCCGATAGAGGCTCTGTAATGGTATGGGGCGTGTGCAGTTAGAGTGATATGGACCCCTGGTACGTCTAGATACGACTTTGACAGTTGACACGTACGTAAGTATCCTGTCTAATCACCTGCATTCATTCATGTCCAGTGTGCATTCCGCCGGACTTGGGCAATTGCAGCAGAACAATGAGACACCCCACACATCCAGAATTGCTCCAGGAACACTCTTCTGAATTTAAACACTCCCGCTAACCACCAAACTCCACACATATGAACATTGTTGAACATATCTGGGATGCCGTTCAATATACTGTTCAGAAGAGATCTCCACCCTTCGTACTCTTACGGTTTTATGGACAGCCCTGCAGGATTCACGGCGTCACTTCCCTCCAGCACTACTAATGTCATGCCACGTCGTGCTGCGGCATTTCTGCCTGCTCTCGGGGGCCCTACACGATATTGGGTAGGTGTACCAGTTTCTTTGGCTCTTATATCGATACATTTCACTGATAATCTTAAATGATATTTTAGACTTAAGTAGATCGATAAAGAATGTGGACATAGTCAAAAAATATTTGAAGCTATTTTATATACTTAGTTAAAAAAGTGATTAGTGATGGACGAATTACGAGGAAAAGGTGTACAGTTCCTGTTAAACACTGAAAGACAGAGATATTTGGATAAAAATGTGTAGCATACCTCTCTATGATGTGCAAATTTTGAGTCAATATGCTTAGTCCAAATATTCTACAGCCAGCAGGTTCTATCCCTGAAATGTGATTTTGGCAGATTAAAACTACGTGCCAGGCCAAGATACGAACCTGGAAGCTTTCCCTTTCGCAGGCGAGTGCTCTACGTACTTGGTTGTCAAGGCACGACCCACGACCTGCCTTCGCAGCTTCAGTTCCTCCACTCTCATACTTTGCAAACTTGCCAGCCGTTGTTGCGCACATCTGGCATTCGTAGGGGGAAGGAGTCTGGCTTTCCGCTGGACTCGAAACATTTTCCAGAGACAATTTTATTACGTGTTATAGTGACGCCAAAAATTCTGAATACTTTGACTGCATACAAATTTGTGCTTCAGATCTCTCAGTTCTCCCACCCCTAGATCAGTTTCATAGACAGATGCTTTGCCTTACGGATGGTTCTTTTCCTTTGTAAAAACCAGACCCTTTATATGTATTTGTTTGTCCAGTTCGCCCAAAAGACTTGCATAGTAATCACTAGTCATTTTTTTATCATTTACACGGTAATTTAAATGAAAAACATTTTGCTGCCATGCCCTCGGTGTTTTAGATGACAGATTCATGGTTGAGCTACTAAATATTGCTTCTGCCCTATGATGTGAGGGGGGGGGGGGGGGGACACTGGCTTTGGTAGATGCAGAAGGATCGGCTTTGATTCAGAAACTGTGTTACAAAACGTGAACGCTCGGCAACTCCCGGTTGTCTTCCGGATATGTTACGTAAGCATTCTACTAGGGCACATTGTGTGTAACACTGTGGCATCTTAAGGCCTACCATAAACGTAGTACGCTGAGATTTACTCGATAAGATAAAAACGTTTACTGATACGCAACAGCGCTCTCCTACCAAAAAAAGTTGTAACTGTAATGAAGCAAATTGGGATGCAATAATTCGTAGAACAGGAGCGAGTCATCACTTGCAAAAATATATTATTTTACCTATACCAATACGGGACTGCTACAGCAGGTGCCGTACAAATCTACGAGGTTTTGAGATGAAACATTCGCAGCTGCTCCATCCGGTTAAACATCACGTATCTGGGTCACTAGATCCATCAGTTCTATGTGCTTTTAATGGTAACAGATGTTGCCTCTTTAAGCTTATGTCACAGATAGAAGGGAAAGCTGAGCAAAAGTGTTCTGGTTGAGAAGTCTTTTTATTTGAATGTTGTTATTTCTTTACTTCACAAAATACATGTCATGATGTCCACAACTGCATAGAAGCACCTTTGCACACAAATTTTTGCATTCACGAATGATGACCTGGGTAAGAACGTGATTATGGCCATTTGATTGACGTATGCTGAAAATATGATGTTTAGATTATTAACTGAATGATATTAAAGTTGCAGAAAGAGTGCCGCCAGTGTGCAAAATTGTTGGAGAAATTTATTATCTAGTAGCTAAACATTACTTACACCACTGGCCATTAAAATTACTACACCACGAAGATGTGCTACAGACGCGAAATTCAACCGACAGGAAGAAGATGCTGTGATATGCAAATGATTAGCTTTTCAGAGCATTCAAACAATGTTGGCGCCGGTGGCGACATCTACAATGAGCTGACATGAGGAAAGTTTCCAAACGATTTCTCATACACAAACAGCAGTTGACAGACGTTGCCTGGTGAAACGTGGTTGTGATGCCTCGTGTAAGGAGGAGAAATGCATACCATCACGTTTCCGACTTTGATAAAGGATATGGAATCAGCGGGTTCAGGAGGGTAATACGGAACGCCGTGCTGGATCCCAACGGCCTCGTATCACTAGCAGGCATCTTATCCGCATGGCTGTAACGGATCGTGCAGCTACGTCTCGATCTCTGGGTGAACAGATGGGGATGTTTGCAAGACAACAACCAGCTGCACGAACAGTTCGACGACGTTTGCAGCACCATGGACTATCAGCTCGGAGACCATTGCTGCGGTTACCCTTGACGCTGCATCACAGACAGGAGCGCCTGCGATGGTGTACTCAACGACGAACCTGGGTGCACGAATGGCAAAACGTCATTTTTTCGGATGAATCCAGGTTCTGTGTACAGCATCATAATGGTCGCATCGGTGAGTGGCGACATCGCGGTGAACGCACATTGGAAGCGTGTATTCGTCATCGCCATACTGGCGTATCACCCGGCGTGATGGTATGGGGTGCCATTGGCTACACGTCTCGGTCACCTCTTGTTCGCATTGACGGCACTTTGAACAGTGGATGTTACATTTCAGATACGATCCGTGGCTCTACACTTCATCCGATCCCTGCGAAACCCTACATATCAGCAGGATAATGCACGACCGCATGTTGCAGGTCCTGTACGGGCCTTTCTGGAAACAGAAAATGTTCCACTGCTGCCCTGGCCAGCACATTCTCCAGATCTCTCACCAATTGAAAACGTCTGGTCAATGGTGGCCGAGCAACTGGCTCGTCACAATACGGCAGTCACTACTCTTGATGAATTGTGGTATCGTGTTGAAGCTGCATGGGCAGCTGTACCAGTACACGCCATCCAAGCTCTGTTTGACTCAATGCCCAGGCCTATCAAGGCCGTTATTACGGCCAGAGGTGGTTGTTCTGGGTACTGATTTCTCAGGATCTATGCACCCAAATTGCGTGAAAATGTAATCGCATGTCAGTTCTAGTATAATATATTTGTCCAATGAATGCACGTTTATGATCTGCATTTCTTCTTGGTGTAGCAATTTTACTGGCCAGTAGTGTAATTTCGTAAAAACTTTTCCTCAATAAATTCACCGTCACTAGTTTTTTGATGCTAACAACAAATTTTTGGTTGTGGGCAAAGGAGCACAAGATTGTTCCATTCATGATCATAACTACTGCAGTGTTCGAATTCCCCGTTTCAACTAGTTGTTTGGAAGTATTTTTACTCTAATTCTTAAAGCTATTAAGCGCTTGGGAATGGGATTACGACTATTCGGTGGACGTTAGCAAGAGCATTTATAAGTGACAACCGAAGCCACAGGGCTGATTTAGCTGGAACTACGACTGGTTACGTGTACTGAAATACTACAACGAGTGACTGTCCGGGCATAAAGCACTTATTTGTGCCAAAAAACACCAAAATCCCTTTCCAATACGATATGAAAACAGTTAAAGGTTCGTAAACTTGCGATGAGGGAAAAACGCCCCTGACATTCCTTAGTACTATAATAGACCTAACTGCAAATGCACTGCTGGCCATGACAACTGCATTATTCGGAAGGAGAGCAAATTACGAAATTTTGCTCATTGTGCGCATACAGTATCGTAATTAGAATTCACGATTAAATTTGTTGGTGATTTGTTTGTGCGATCAACAACTGGGCCGATCATACAGTCGAACTGAGAGTGGATAATTGATACAGGTACATTCGAAGGGAGCAAGGATGATAGATACAGGTTCATGATTGCGTGCTGCTTCAAGTATGTGTCAGAGTTTATCATTCGTAGTCGTATCCGATTGGTGACGTGCAGTTCTCAACTCATAAAAAAATATTTCCAGTGGCTGAGAGATCTGGAGAGTATGCTGGCCAAGTTAACAGCCTAGCGCCTTCTATATCGAGTCAGGTCAGGACAACGCGGCAAACATGCCATCTTGCATTACCTTGTTGAAAAATAACGTCACGGAGACCTTCATCATAGGTCACAGCCACTGCCCCTAACGGGTCAGAATGCTGACGCCTGCTGTCCAAATTACCGACCATGCGACCCAGAGGTGGCCGTTGTGTACCCAATGACAAGTTAGATGCTGGACATGTAAGATGACGAAAAATGCGATGTGGCTACATTCGTTCTCTTCGGTGCCTCCACAGATCCTTGCGTCATGATGCTGTATCCGGAATGGCAGTTCTGAAAAGACGACGTGTGTTATCACTGGGCGCACTGTATTATGTGGGCCTCTTTATGACGCCCCGTCAAGGGAGGCTGCAGCAATGGTCAATGTGTTCACAGTCCGTGGTGTCCCAAACACTGCCGCACTGTCTGTGTGGATACTTGCCTCGCTGCAGACAAGCCCGTTTCCTGTATGAAGGTACGCGACAACCCTGCCCAGCCGACTGAACGACACGCGTCCCACCAGGCGCAAATCGCGTGGGGCCAGGATCGTGTGTGATACTCAGTATGGCCGTCCTGGACACATCAATCCCATATTCACATGATAGTTGTGTAACACTAACAAAAGCAAGTAGCCATATCGCGGAACGATAAATTGCAGTCTGAATAGGCCACTGTTAAATTCTGACACATGCTAGTAGATGTTGCTCCTCCTTACATGATCTTCTTACAAAGAAACAACATTCAAATCTTATTCCTGAATGAAAAACCTGGAGTATAACTTTTCATGTACACGCCAATGAGGCCGTTACGCTGTAATGACAGCAATTTTCGTATCCGAGCATGTAGAATACCTCAGGCCAATTTGGTATTTGTTGCAAGCCGCCTTCATGGGGTTGCAATTCTAAGAACAAGCAGTATTTCTTGTCTCAAGTACCGATACTTCCGATGAAATATTAGGTAACTAGACACATACCATTTTGCATATGTTAAGTAACTATATAACACTTTTCTTATAGTTACATCGTTTTTGATTATCCTGTCCTTTTGCTTTTGTGTGATGAGCTAAATTATTATGGCACCTATTTAATAGCTTGTTTGTCGGTCATGAGAACAAAATATCATGGATCCGACGGTTTATCGGTAGGTTTGTGGAGGTATGTGGCATTATATGTCTACGCACAGGTCATATAATTCGGGTAACTAAAGGGCCGTGATTTGCGTACGCGGTGATGCACCCCACACGGACCCACATGGGATCCAGAGGATTTACATCAGGCGAATTTGGTCGCCGAGACATTAATGCGAGTTCATTATAATGCTCCTCAAACCACTACAGCACGGTTCTGGCTCCGGGATACGGACAATTATACTGCTCAAAGATGACATCACCGTCGGGGAAGACATCAAGCATGAAGAGATGTAGGTGGTTCGCAGTTGTCAGCGTCTCTTCGATTACCGTCACAGGTCCCGTGCAAGCGCAGGACGATGTCTCCCTTAGCATAGTGCTGCTCCCACTCGCCTGTGCCCGTGGTGAGCTGCACGTTTCGAGTCGCCGTTCACCTCGATGACGGCGTTTGTGGAGACCACCGTCGACCTAGTGCAGCAAAAATGTGATTCAGCCGAAGAACCGACACGTTTCCATTGGTCGACTGTCGGATTCCGACGGTCCCGTGCCCACTGCAGTGGTAACTGACGATGTCGTCGGGTCAACACGTGAGCACGTAGGGGCTGTCTACTGCGGAGCTCCACGTTTGACAAAGTACGACCGACCGTGTGCTCCGAAACACTTGTGCGTGCACCAGCGTCGTGCTGTCTCGCAGAGATCCTGCTTTACAGAGCAGACGAGCCTCCGAACCCCACGTTGTGTGAAGAGTCGTGGATGTCCAACCATTTAGCCCCCAGTGCTAGTTTCACTGTCCGTCTACGTCTACGTCTTTCCGTTGATGTTCACGGCAATAGCACGTGAACATTCGTTTTCGAGATACTCGTTCACAGGCTTTGCGTAATAATAACCATCTTTTGACAGAATCGCTTGCCTCAGTGGATTTCCCTATTTGCAGCCCATACCTTCGCTAGAATGATCCCCCATCCGTCTCTGCTGCGCTTATATACTTTCATAGCGCCTCAAGTGTCCACAACGTCACCACGCGGTATCCAACCTCGTGGTGGGCAGTGGTCGTAATGTTTTGGCTTACTAGTGAAGATGTGTATCCACTGCCAACGGGGTCTTCTTTGAGAATGATATAAAAATGTGAAAGAAGATAACAGAAGGTTACAGTTTCGTGTCTCTTGCAGATTACCCTCGATGAGATCACAGCTCGAGCTGTAGGTCGACAGTGGTCAGGGATACTTGCCGAAGGAATTCACAAGGAACCATCTCAGTAGCTCGAAAGACAGCAAGTCCCGAGGCCTCGCCTCTTTCATTTTTATTGCTGTTGCAACGTTTAATGAAGTGGGTTGACAGTGGTTAAGTACTGCGTGCCTCAGCATCTAGTGGCACTGGCTTATTAGAGGTGACGCGACTTTCCTTCAGCTGACGGATGTTTTGTGATACGTTTGTGCTGCCGGTATGTAGAGCAAGACGCGCTACTCGGAGTGTGACGGCAGGACCGCGTTAGTGGGTCGGAATCTTGGGAAGGCGGAAAGTGCCGGCAGAGAGCACCCAGGGGCCGGTGGCCGCTTTTACTCACAGGGCGAGGCCTGAGCAAAGGCGAAGACGGTAGGGGGGGGGGGGGGGTGTCCCGTTATGAACGCAGGACGGCATATTGTTCCCAGTGTTAGCAGGAGTGCTTTTCCTACCTTTAAGGACCTCTTTCATGACGATTCAGCGCCCCTGAAATTGTTGCCTGCTAGCAGAGACAACTTTTTCTGAATCTGCAGGCATTTGTGGGCCTGATGGCCGCAGACCTCCTTCAGAGAACCGTATCTGCTAGAATAGTAAAACTCTTCCTCTCAGAGTCAGAGAGAGTACCCCGCTTCTAGGTGCCCAACAGTTTGTTATCAACACACCCGGAGTATTTTTGAAACGTTAGCTCCCGCGTCAAGTGATTTTCCGTGCGCGCTGAAAATAAGCGCCACGTCTGAAAATCAGATGGTGACGTCAGAGGACGTACCTAGGATGACAGTAACTTTTGGCAGCAATCCACTCAATTGGGGGAGTAACTTTTTACCATCTCCTGGAGGGACACAGTGTGCAGAATTTTGATTAGGCAGTTGGCGTGGAGAAAATTTGCCGCGTGCAATTGGCAGTTTGAGCTTTTCGAGATGCTCCATATCGGGCGCTTCTTGGGAGTTCGTGCGGGGATGCAAATCTAAAGAAGTGCTCGTTCATGTGTCAAATGGCTCTGAGCACTATGGGACTTGTCATCTGAGGTCATCAGTCCCCTAGAACTTAGAACTACTTAAACCTAACTAACCTAAGGACATCACACACATCCATGCCCGAGGCAGGATTCGAACCTGCGACCGTAGCAGACGCGCGGTTCCGGACTGAAGCGCCTAGAACCGCTCGGCCACCGCGGTCTCGATCATGTATGGTTTGGTGCTAACATCACAGAGTTTTCCCTGGAGTGGAGATCGAGGCAGAATCCAGTGTTCGAGAATGAGGATGGGCGTCGTGGTTGTGGAGTTCCAGCGCCGAGCACGAGGTCCACTTACAATGGCAGCTGCCTGTGATGGGTATATTTGCAGCTTCGGTACATTGGGAAGTTTCCGTGCTGCTTAACACCCTTAGTAGTGTGTTCTTCCGACTTATGGCAGCAATTTTTCACGTAATGAGTGTAGCACAATCTTTCAGTTTAGTGGTTCGCGATCACTATCACGTAAGATACAGAGTCAAATAGCGTTAATGTTCATACTCACATCGGGAATTCCAAGGCTTCACGTCAACACTGCTAACGAACTATTACCATTGACGTAACTGTAGTTTATTGGTGTTTTATTGGATCTGTGGTCCTTTGAATCATTATGCTGGAACACCAGACCGAGCGAGGTGGCGCAGTGGTAGCGCACTGGACTCGCATTCGGGAGGACGACGGTTCAATCCCGCGTCCGGCCATCCTGATTTAGGTTTCCCGTGATTTCCGTAAATGACTCCAGGCAAATGCTGGGATAGTTCCTTTGAAAGGGCACGGCCGACTTCCTTCCCCATCCTTCCCTAATCCGATGAGACCGATGACCTCGTTGTTTGGTCTCTTCCCCAAAACCAACCAACCAACCTGGAACACCATGCTCAATGCACATTCCTATTGCCAATAAATCAGTTGTTTCGCTGAATAATTTCAAAAGAGAAGATTCCTTGTTGATTTAATAATCGTTCTTTTTGTGTGACTTTTCATGTTATTTATTGTTTTATACCATGTTGCCAACTTGGGGTGGACTATTAGGGCTACATATCATTAATATACGTTAAGATAGTCCTTGCGCACAGATTTTAGTAGTATACATTAAGCGTGGTTCAGTGGCAGTGTCATTCCAGTGCAGAAATCAATCACAGGTAACTTCTTATCTACATTACCATACCACGGGGGGACTACACTTCAATGGGAAAACTGTAAAACGTAAATCACTACTGCACTAAGCGAACTTCTGTCCTGGGACGTTGTCACCTTTTCACCTCTTTGGTGGCTCCTGTAAGTTCGTCAGGAGAGTTGAATAGTTTTATTCTCCTGTCACGTTTTTTACCTCACGACAAAAAACCTGTTAGCAACGCACGATCGAAGTTTAAAATACATCCCACCGTCACCTTGACCGATGTCGGATGGGTCTTCGCCTTTTTCGACAGTGGTGAATCCACGTGTTTTCACTTTCAATCTTGCTCCTTTCTCTCGCTGTCATTTCGATGCATTCGGCACATGTTGACGGTAATTATACAGCTAAATAAGTCATCTGGATCGGCTTGATACAGCTGCAACATTTCCGCTGCTGCCTTGGTTTGACGGACTTCCTCGATGGGAGTGATTAGTCGTGGAACTTAGCGGTCAATGACTTTTGTCATTTTCAAAACATCACGAGAGCACATATAGTTATTTTTCCTCACTCAGTACGCGAACGGAATGGGAACGAAAATCGATCAATGAATCTTCTACTATTCATTGAGAAGTGGTTTCGGGGCATGCTGTAAACTGGCCAAATACAGGCGGTGAACAATTCTTGCACCACCAGGATTGAAATTATCTAGCAGAAGAGTGAGAGGACACAGATGTGCGCGTTAGAGATAACCGCTTCGGTGAGGGCGGCAGTAGGGGGAGGGCGTGTTGAAGCGAGATGTCGGCCACGAAATCATTCACATACGAGTCAGAATTTTGATTTAACAGATTCAAAAAAACATCCATCGTTAGTGAGAGTAAGTGGTACCCCAGTTCTCAGAGTGAAGAAAAGGAAGAAAGATTAGAGTTTGACGTTTCGTCGGCAAAGAGGTCAGAAGGATCAAAGCTCACTGTGGGGTTAGGGAAGGGTGGCAAAGGAAATCGGACATGTTTTGTATAGATGAACAATCTTGCCAATAACAGATATAGGGAAACCACGGAAAATCTAAATCTGGATGACCGGACAGGAGTGTGAATCGTCGCTCTCCCGAAAGCGAGTCCGACGTCGAAACCTCGCTCGTTTCCAACTACAATGCTCGCCGAGCAGCATCGATACCGGTGAACACGTGACCACGTGGCTGAGAGACCGGCTGGGTGCACAGAGGCGACGTCTGCAGCCGCCGTTTATTTTTGCCGCGCCTCGGCGTGAGGCGGTGCGAAAAACAGCGCGGAACTGCGTCGGGGCCGGCGCAGCGACAGACGGCGGCCAGCCGGCGCCGGCCAACACTCGCGCCGCCGCGCCGCCGCGCCGCCGCGCCTGCCTCCTGTTTATGTCTCTCGGCGGAACCATCCGTACCGCCGCGCCGGAATAACAATAACAGCGCGTCTCAAAGCGTGGCAGATATGTGCGCTCTTCTGGAAGCATTGACCACGTGGATTGGCGCACTAGCAACACACTGGGCTCGTATTCGGGAGGGCGGCAGTTCATTTTCCTATCAGTCTATATGGGTTTAGTCTATCATCATCTCTGGATAAGTATTGCAACTTACAATCATCTGCACCTACTCATTGTTGTCAAAACTTGGACGCCTACAACTCTGACGGCCAACATTTCCTTCCATTACCAAATTGACGATTCCTTGATATACCATAAATTATTTTCCTCCCCAATTCGATTCAGCACCCCTCCATTGATCTACAATCTTCAGCATTCTTTTGTAGTGCCGCATTTTAAAAGCTTCTCTGCTGGTCTGAAATGTTTGCTTTCTATACTTCAGTACCGCACAACTCTACTTTCCAAAGAAATACGTTCAGGAAAGACTTCCTAACACCTAAATTTACACCGACGTGACAAAAGTCATGGAACAGTGACATGTACATATGCAGATGGCGGTAGTATCGCCTACAGAAGGTATAAAACGGCAGTGCATTGGCGCACCTGTCATTTGTATTCAGGTGATTCGTGTGGAAAGATGTCCAACGTAATTATGGCGGCACGACGGGAATTAACAGACTTTTAACGCGGGATGGTAGTTGCAGCTACACAGCTAGACGCATGAGACACCCCATTTCGGAAATCGTTGGGGAATACAATAATCCGAGATCCACAGTGTCAACAGTGGCATTGTCTCTCATCGTGAACAACCTTCACTTAACGGACGACAGCATCGGGGTTTGTGTGCTAATAGACAAGCAACACTGCGTGACATAACTGCGGAAGTCAATGTCGGAAGTCCGATTAATGTATCCGTCAGGACAGTGCGGCGAAATGTGGCGTTAATGGGCTGCGGCAACAGACGGCCAAAATGAGTGCTTTTCCTAACAGCACGACACCGCCTGCAGCGTCTCTCCTGCATTCCTGACCGTATCGACCGGACACTAGGTGGCTGGAAAACCGTGGCCTGGTTACGTGAGTCCCGATGTCAGTTGATAAGAGCCGATGGTAGTGTTCGAGTGTGGCGCAAACCCCACGAAACGGTGGACCAAATCTGTCAACAAAGCACTGTGCAAGTTGGTGGTGGCCACACAGTTGCGTGGGCTGCGTTTACACGGGACGGACTGGGTCCTCTGGTCCAGCTGAACCTATCAGAAACCGTCTGCAGTCCTTCGTGGACTTCATGTTCCCAAACAACAGTGGAATTTTTGTGGATGGCAATGTGTTATGTCATCGGGACACAATTCTTCGTGGTTTGTTTGAAGAACGTTCTCGACAGCTCGAGCGACTGATATAGTCACCCAGATCGCACGACACGAATCCTCTCGGATATTTATGGGACCTAATCGAGAAGTCAGTTCACGTGCAAAATCTTGCACCGGCCACACTTTCGCTGTTATGGACGGCTATAGAGGCAGCATGGCTCAATATTTCTGCAGGGGACTTCCAACGACTTGTTGAGTCCACGACATGTCGAGATGCCGGGCAATAGCAGGCCCGACGCGATATTAGGAGGTGCTCCTTGACTTTCCTCACCTCACTGTGTATTTGACGTTAGCAAATTTCTGTTTTTCAGAAACTCTTTTCTTGCTATTGTCAGTACTCATTTTTATGGTCTCTGCTTCGGCTATCATCAGCTATGCTGCTGTCCAAACAGGAAGCCTAATCTACGTCAGTGTCTTATTTCCTAATCTAATTCCCTCGGCATTGCCTGATTTAATTCGAGTTTATCCCATTAGCCTCGTTGTATTTTACTTTTTATGTTCATCTTATAACCTCTTTTACAGAACTATTCATTCAATTCAGTTGATCTTTCAACTATTTCGCCTTCTTTGAAAGGATTCAATATTATCAGTATAAAGCAAAAATTTTATTTCTTGCTCTTGAACTTTAAATGCCTTTTCCAAACTTCTCCTTTGTTTCCTTCCTCATTCTTCGCCAGTCCGAGCTTGTGCTCCACATGTAGTAACCTCGTTCTTCTTTTCTTCATTTGGAAGGATGTGTCTTTGCACATAAGAAGTTGAAGACCGTAATCTTGTAGAATCAATTTGTTGAGAGTAGATTTGCGCTCAACAAAACAGTTCGTTAGTTTTGGTACACTACCTAAAAGGCGTAGTAAATTACCGGCACTATTGGTAGCATTGGTGGGGAAGTAAACATAAATGAATGCTGACAGAAACTGGAAACGGACGACTTCTCTTTCATTTTTGTTTGTTTGGTTGTTTGTTTTGCACACAATTAGAACCACATATAATACAGCCTTAGTCCACTGTGTATTTTATGTTTTCACGAAATACAAAATTACATATGATTAGTAACAAAAATTAGTTGACCTTGTAGCTTTTGCGCCTGTATGTAATCAATGCCATTACTTTTCCTGCAAGTTCAGTTTACGTGAACAACGAAAAAACTACAAAGAACGAAACTTATCTAGCTTGAAGGGGGAATCGAGATGCCGCTATGGTTGGCCCGCTAGATGGCGCTGCCATAGGTCAAACGGATATCAATTGCGTTTATGTTAAAAATAGGAACCCCCATTTTTATTACATATACATGTAGTACGTAAAGAAATATGAAGTTTTAGTTAGACCACTTTTCTCGCTTTGTGATAGATGGCGCTGTAAGTTCGAGGAAGTATTCAAGTGATGACTGATGTACAGTAATTTTGTCTTGCTTTTTTTTATTTTACCTTTTTCTTCAGGAAATTGCGTTTTCTAGCACTGTATGATAAATCTGTATTGTTTATTTTTACAACAACATGCCACTGATTCACACTGTAAATCAACCATTTTCGAATAAAACCGGAATTAATCATTGACAGTTTCAGTTTTGCTATAAATACTGTTACAATTTAAGTAAGTGACAGGAGAATTACGATGTAGAACAAAAATGTTCCGTAGGTTATCGGGCCGTTTATATATCGTCACAAAGTTTCTAAAAGATTCATAGCTTCTGGTTTTTAAGAGATCCTATTAAGACTACATGCGTAAAGAAAGCGATCGTTATGAGTTAACGCTTGATAAGTATGTGGCACACTTAATGTACATGATAGCTGCACAACACACCCAGTTTAAAGTTGGTGTGACCTTAATCAGCTATTAGGAAACTTACTGGAGTCTACGCTTACTTCTCATAGATTATTGTTCTGCAATTCTAGTCGAGAGGTAAGCGGTTTATTGGAATTAACGGCTGTGCATCCTTTCGAGGTATCATTTCACTTGAGTGGTGGTGTGTTGTGTAATACTTAGAAAAAGATATGGAAATGATTCTCGTCAAATCAAACTGTGATCACGGCCAGAACGACTTCGTCACACACAAGAATTCTAAATATGCAAAGAGGCAGATAAGAACCCATACTATCACATCTCTGTATTCTGTTTCATTTCACACACATATCCTGAGAAATAAGAGTATCTGATGACCGAGTGATTTACTGGCACCTGAATGGACTGTTACTTCACCGGTAGCACCAGATGTCAGACGTTGCAGCTAAACAGATAACAGCCGCGGCATTTAGAAATGGCTCAAATGGCTCTGAGCACTATGGGACTTAACTTCTGGGGTCATCAGTCCCCCAGAACTTAGAACTACTTAAACCTAACTAACCTAAGGACATCACACACATCCATGCCCGAGGCAGGATTCGAACCTGCGACCGTAGCAGTCCCGCGGTTCCGGACTGCAGCGCCTAGAACCGCACGGCCACTAAAGTTATTTCCCTTCTCTCAACGAACTGACATTATTTTCAACCCAGTAAATGAAAATTGGTTTATTCATTGAAAAATTTATATTTTAGATTGTTTGCTAGAACCACCGTTAGAATCACGAAGTTAACTGCGTTTTTATGTGTAATTTGAGAAAGTTCATTGTAGAAAAGATACACTCCATTCCTACATGAAGAAAAGTACTTTGTTTGGTCTCAAGTATCGTCACCGCAAAATTATTATTGTTTTTTCAACATTTTCCACGTAAAAAAATGTCGATGTCAAGAAAACAAATTATATTGCGATTTTCTAAAATATTTATAATCAATAACAATAATTTAAAAACCCTGGTTTATCCAAACAAGACGTAGTGGTCCAAATGGTTCAAATGGCTCTGAGCACTATGCGACTTAACTTCTGAGGTCATCAGTCGCCTAGAACTTAGAACTAATTAAACCTAACTAACCTAAGGACATCACACTCATCCATGCCCGAGGCCGGATTCGAACCCGACCCGTAGCGGTCGCTCGGCTCCAGACTCTAGCGCCTAGAACCGCACGGCCACTCCGACCGGCAAACAAGACGTAGTGACAAACTCAAAAATATTGTGACTGTTTAATCGGAAGCTAACTGGGACAAACCTAAATTATTGCGATTAGTGAAGCGAACAATGGAGTCTCTGTAAAGAACTTCAAGATTAATTATTTTTTAGTTTCTGCAATTACATCGTCTGCGTGGAAATGCAGTAAAACTTTCGAAGACAAATGTTTTGTTACATTCTGGCCTAACATTCGCCGTGCGAGGTGCTGTGAAAATTTTCAGTGTGTGAAGTGCAGATGAAATAGACTGCAACTTATCATATCTCGGCTGGCAGTAATCTCTTCTAATATTGTCTCTCTGCTAATATAAAGTACCTGAAATGGTTTCTGTAGCAAGTGGAATATACAATTCTCTATATTAACAGCTTGTAAATAGCGTCAGTGCATCTGTATCTATACCATACTCCGCAAGCCACCTATTTGTGTGTGGCGGAGGGTACTTTTTATACCACTAACTGAGCCCTCCAATACTTTCCCAATCGCGGATAGTGCGTCGGAAGAATGATTGTCGTTAAGCATCTATATTGGCTCTAATTTCTCGAATGTTCTCCTCACGGTCATTACGTGAGACCTATGTAGGTGGAAGTAATATGTTGTCCGATTCTTCCCGGAAAGTGCTTTGTCGTAATGTCGATGGTAAATCTCTCCGTGATACACAACGCCTCTCTTGTGGTCTCACAATGGAGTTTATTAACCATCTCCGTAACGCCCTCGTGGTGACTAAACGATCCTGTGACGAAACGTGTCGCTCTTCGTTGCATCTTCTTTATCTCTTCTGTCAGTTCTATCTGGGAGGGATCCCACATAGATGAACAATACTCAAGAATGGGTTGAACAGGTGCCTTATAAGCCATTTCCTGCATGGATGAGTTACATTTCGTTAAGATTCTTCCTATGAATCAGAGTCTGCTTTTCCCGGTATCTCTTTTACACTCCTGGAAATGGAAAAAAGAACACATTGACACCGGTGTGTCAGACCCACCATACTTTCTCCGGACACTGCGTTAGGGCTGTACAAGCAATGATCACACACACGGCACAGCGGACACACCAGGAAACGCGGTGTTGGCCGTCGAATGGCGCTAGCTGCGCAGCATTTGTGCACCGTCGCCGTCAGTGTCAGCCAGTTTGCCGTGGCATACGGTGCTCCATCGCAGTCTTTAACACTGGTAGCATGCCGCGACAGCGTGGACGTGAACCGTATGTGCAGTTGACGGACTTTGAGCGAGGGCGTATAGTGGGCATGCGGGAGGCCGGGTGGACGTACCGCCGAATTGCTCAACACGTGGGGTGTGAGGTCTCCACAGTACATCGATGTTGTCGCCAGTGGTCGGCGGAAGGTGCACGTGCCCGTCGACCTGGGACCGGACCGCAGCGACGCACGGATGCACGCCAAGACCGTAGGATCCTACGCAGTGCTGTAGGGGACCGCACCGCCACTTCCCAGCAAATTAGGGACACTGTTGCTCCTGGGGTATCGGCGAGGACCATTCGCAACCGTCTCCATGAAGCTGGGCTACGGTCCCGCACACCGTTAGGCCGTCTTCCGCTCACGCCCCAACATCGTGCAGCCCGCCTCCAGTGGTGTCGCGACAGGCGTGAATGGAGGGACGAATGGAGACGTGTCGTCTTCAGCGATGAGAGTCGCTTCTGCCTTGGTGCCAATGATGGTCGTATGCGTGTTTGGCGCCGTGCAGGTGAGCGCCACAATCAGGACTGCATACGACCGAGGCACACAGGGCCAACACCCGGCATCATGGTGTGGGGAGCGATCTCCTACACTGGCCGTACACCACTGGTGATCGTCGAGGGGACACTGAATAGTGCACGGTACATCCAAACCGTCATCGAACCCATCGTTCTACCATTCCTAGACCGGCAAGGGAACTTGCTGTTCCAACAGGACAATGCACGTCCGCATGTATCCCGTGCCACCCAACGTGCTCTAGAAGGTGTACGTCAACTACCCTGGCCAGCAAGATCTCCGGATCTGTCCCCCATTGAGCATGTTTGGGACTGGATGAAGCGTCGTCTCACGCGGTCTGCACGTCCAGCACGAACGCTGGTCCAACTGAGGCGCCAGGTGGAAATGGCATGGCAAGCCGTTCCACAGAACTACACCCAGCATCTCTACGATCGTCTCCATGGGAGAATAGCAGCCTGCATTGCTGCGAAAGGTGGATATACACTGTACTAGTGCCGACATTGTGCATGCTCTGTTGCCTGTGTCTATGTGCCTGTGGTTCTGTCAGTGTGATCATGTGATGTATCTGACCCCAGGAATGTGTCAATAAAGTTTCCCCTTCCTGGGACAATGAATTCACGGTGTTCTTATTTCAATTTCCAGGAGTGTATATGGTGATTACAGTAAAGATCGCTCCGCATAGTTATTCCTAGATATTTTACGCGCAAATACTGTTTCCAGCGGTTTGTCATCAATAGTGGAACTATGCAGTAGTGGATTTCTTTTCCTATGTATGCGCAATATGCTACATTTATTTACGTTGAGGGTCGACTGCCGGAGCCTGCGCAGCTCACCAGTTCTCCGGAGACCACCTTCTGGCGTTGCTACTTTGTTACAGACAAGTGCATCACCTGCGAACAGCCTTACAGAGCATCCGACTCTTTCTACAAGATCACCTGTATCTATTGTGGAGAGTAACGGTCCTGTCACACTTCTTTGGAGTACACTGGAAATTACATCTGTCCACTTTGTTCCCTTAAGAGCGACGCGTTGAGTTGTGTCTGCAGGGAAGTATTGAATCATATCGCAAAACTGCTCCGATACTCGATAAAGTCGTATTTTTTTCACTAAACGGCAGTGCGGGACGGTGTCAAAAGCTTTCCTGAAGTCAAGGAACACGGCATCAACCTAAACGCCATTGAATCGGCATTGTGGCTCTCATGGAGGAACAGAGCGAGTTGAGTTTCGCAGGATCTCTGTTAGCAGAATTCCTGCTGATTTTTATAGAGGAGAGTTTCCTTCTCCAACAACGTCATATTTCTTGAGCATAAAACATGTTCCACAATTCTACAACAGATTGACGTCAGCAATGTAGGTCTATAATTGCGTGCATCTGTCCAACGATGCCGGCCGGTAGGGCCGTGCGGTTCTAGGCGCTGCAGTCTCGAACCGCGTGACCGCTACGGTCGCAGGTTCGAATCCTGCCTCGGGCATGGATGTGTGTGATGTCCTTAGGTTAGTTAGGTTTAATTAGTTCTAAGTTCTAGGCGACTGATGACCTCAGAAGTTAAGTCGCACAGTGCTCAGAGCCATTTTTTTTTCCCCAACGATCCTTCTTAAAAACTAGAATCGTCTGCGCTTTCTTCCAGTCGCTGGGTACGCTTCGTTGCTCAAGCGATCTACGATTAATTACTGCTAGAAAGGGAGAAAGTTCTTCCGCATAATCTTTGTAGAATCTTATAGGTATCTCAACTAGGCTTGACGACTTTCCACTGGTACGTGATTGTAGCTATTTTTCTATTCCGCGACCGGTTATCTCAATATCTGCCATTTTGACATTCCTACGAGCATCGAAGAGAGGGACCGCTTCACCATCTTCCGCTGTGAAACAATTTTGGAAGACCGAATTCAGTATTTCGGCCTTTTCTCTGTCATCTTCGGTTTCAGTGCCAGTGTGGTGACTGAATGAATGAATACATGATTTTGAGCCACTTAGTGATTTTACGTCCTACCAAAACCTCCTGGGGCTTTTACTCAGATCGGTTACTTTCTAAGTCATTCAACGCTTCTCTCATTGCTCTCCTCAAGCTCATTTTCACTTCGTTCAGCTTTTGTTTGTCAGGTAGTACGTGGACACAGCTTCTGTAACAAGGAGGAGATAGAATGTGATTGCAGAAAGTTACTGGTGAGGAAATCTATAGTGACAATAAATAACGTAACTGGAATAAATAACATGTTATCGAATGGTTACGTCAATTGGACAGTAATTGAGTAGTAGTTTTATGGACACATTGACTATGTGCTATGTCGTATTGAGTATTCCAATAGAAATTATAAATTTTCGGAGACTGATTCTTAAAAGAAAGAACAGTGTTTCCTCTCTCCCCCGACCCCCTCCCCCCTCTCTTTTTCTCTCTCTCTCTCTCTTACACTCTTACATCCCTTGCCGTATTAGTCCTTCCTCACAAAAATAATAAAATATAAAGAGGTTTTCCGGTTTTCTTTTAAATCTTACTTTTTCTCTTAATTTATCTCTCTCCCCCTTCGTCTGTCTGTCTGTCTGTCTCTCTCTCTCTCTCTCTCTCTCTCTCTCTCTCTCTCTGTCTGTCTGTCTCATATGCACGCAGACACAAACACAAAAGCTTACTCTCTTAATCACTGTTACACACAAACACACACACACACACACACACACACACACACACACACACACAAACACAAACACGAGTCGAGGGTATGAGAGAGGTCTTAGCCTCCAGAGAGACACATTTAACAGTGACTAATTCTGGCAACATATCGGTTTCCCAAGATCACACCTTCCGGTAGTCATGACTTTTGCAGTTCGAAGAAGAGCGTGTAGAGACTCGTAAGATATCTTAAAAGACAAACCTTATCGTGTAAGTAACTAGGAGTGAGAGGTTTCGTAAAGACAAACTGATCTATATCGTTTCTGTGTGAACTGATGTGTTTGTTTTTGTGCCTTTTCTTGTTTCGATCATTTTTCTTCGCAAAGATTTTTTACGGTGTTGCTGTGTTATGAGTGGGACTTAAGTTGAACGTAGTAGCAGCGTGTCTTTCCGGTTAAGTGACAGAAAATAGGAATTAAATAGAATATAATGAGGTTGCTGCAGGACTGACGCAGTAGATTAGTAGATACGGTAGGTGGAGGCGACTTTTATCCCCATGTCGCGAGTTATATCGGCGATGCTGATCCTTGTCTAAGCCATTTTGTTACCACTGAAGTTTTGGGAGTCGATCAGGGTCTGACGATAAATGTTTCCCATAATAGCGTATAGCCTGGTGTAGTGAGACCGCACTTCTTGCCCCACTGCGACTGCTTTGACGACCACCGCCGCGAGCACGAGCTGCCAAAGCGCCGAGTGCCCTGGAGCTCGGCGAGCCGCCGGCTTTCGAGACATTCCTGCCCGTGCAGTGGGTGCGAGGCGGAGCTCCCTGCAAGCAACTAGCGCGGCGACTGTCGATAAAACTGCCTACTTCCGTGGTCTGCCTTGCCAGAACTTTTCGAAATTTATCTCGTAAGTAATAGAGATGGTCTTACTTTGTTGTTTCATTTGACATTTTTGGAATTCGTTTAAGTACAGCTTTTATTTGCATTTCATCAAATTTCTCTCATACAATATTTCGTTTTTTATTACATTTTGATGTGTCGCCCCCAGTTAAGTGGTAATAGTGTCTTGCTTAATCGGAGTACGTGTTGTTCTTCTCAATGCAGTGAGTCCCATGTACCTCGACCACCCTGGAAAACTTTTTCTCCAGAAACAAAACAAAATATTTATTAAGCAAATGTTTTTTAGCTATCACGGGAAAATTTACCAGCACAATCGCTTTTGTTGTAACCTTGTTTGTAATGAAAGTATAAACATCAGCACGTCTTTTTTGAACAGCACACCATATTTTTTATTTGGTGATCCATGTCCTCTCCTCAATATGTTAAAAATTTATCACAGTGTATTACTCAAGTAAACATGACGTTATTAAAACATATCAAATCATAAAAATAGCAACATCTGTGTTATTAAAAACCTAACACTATATTGACTTTTACTCTCCTGTTGTACCATATAGTATAAGTATCCTCGCTAACGTAACCCATCCACTTCCTAGAGCTGAAGCAAAAAAATGGAAACACCTTCAGTCAACCGTCTTCGGTTGAAGGAGGAGTTAGAAATGCTTCGTTGGTGTAACTAAGAAAGTTACAAAAAAAGCAATAATGCTGATTGATGTTCCCATGGCAGATAAACATTTGCTTGATAATTCTTTTTCGTTTCTGCAAAAAGTTATTGGGTTGGTTAACATAAGTGACAGACCCCGTACGTCAACAGCCGGAACATTTCTGCAGAGTGGTGTTGTTACTGCACATGGCCTTATTGGAAATTAATCCATAATACATTTAACATTTGAATGCATATCCAGCATGGAAGTATTAATAACTTCGTACATACTTCAGTTGAAAATAACAATAATGATCAAACATAAGATACAGAAAACTTACAACGTACAGTTTCCAGCGTCCCAGTAAAATTTGCAAATGTACATATTAATTACAGAAGTGAATGTAATAAGGACGCAAAGGTTGTAAAAAGTAAGAACTTACCATTACTGGCATTCCAGTACAATTTTCAGATGTTGGCTTCTTTCTGTGCTGCTTCATCCAAACCTGAGAACATCAGTAGATGACTACAAATAAGATATTCAACTGTGGGAAAGTACTGTTTAGATTTCTATATGCAGACTGAGACAACGAATGAAAATTTGCAACGAGGCCGGGAGGGGAACCCCAGCCTCCTGCTTGCCGTGCAGGCGCGCTGCCCACTACGCCACCCTGGCACTGTCTTTGCACGGATCACACCAGCAAGCCTCCCTCCTCAATCCAAATTCCCATTCACGCCTCGGCCCACTTGGTATTCCCCCTAAACTCGAACAGGATTGTAGAGGCATTCCAGCTGTATTTGAATAGCAGATCAGCATTGAATGAAGTGGGTGATCCTGCCTGAAACCCAGGCATAACTGCTTTCCTTGGAACAAATTTTCATTGGTTGCTTCAGTCTGCATATTGACATTATAGACGTTTGAGACTTGAAAAGGTTTCTACACAGTATACTTTCATTCGATTGAAGCACCTACGCCTGGGTTTGAGGCAGGATCCCCCGTTTCATTCGATGTTGAGGTGCTATCCCAGCACAGTTGGAGAACTGTTGCTGGTTACCGCGTCTGCCTAGTCAACAGGAGACCTCATTTCGAATTCTGGCCTTAGTACAAAATTTTCACTTGTTGCTTCGGTCAGCATATAGGCGCCATAGAAGTTAGAGACTTGAAAAGGCTCTGGCACCATATTTTCATTTGATTAGTGTTCAAACGTTCGCCTAGACGAAGCATGTCCATTGTTACTCGAAAGTTCCCTGTTTCCTGCCGCGGTTAATTCTGAATATCTTCAATAGTCCTGTATGTTTTTCCAAATCTTTTTTGATTTATTTGCTAAGTCCATTACATGGGATTCCATGACTGTCTTGTGAATAAGTTGTTTAAGTAAGCTAGGTGGAATGGTTTTTTAAATTGTACGTAAATGTGTACACTTTTTGGCGAACAGGTCAGCAGCCTCATTTCATTCGATTCCTACACGTAAAGGTGTCCATTGAAACACTGCTTATTTATTTTTTATTACTTCTGTTATGATTGTTGTTTCTGTGGAGTGGTTTGTTGAGATAGCTTCACGGTTGTTCTAGAATCAACAGCTTTTGTAAAAAATTGGATTCTGTGTATAAGGTTGATAACTGCTAGATGGATTGCATGTACTTCAGTGACAACGTGTTCATATGTTTCCCAACAAGGAATGTTGAGAAAGCAACTTGCAGTGGACCCCAGCTCCGGCTCTATCATTAACCTGTGGTCCGTCCATGTACAGGGTGGTCCACTGATAGTGAACTGGCCAGATATCTCACGAAATAAGCTTCAAACGAAAAAACTACAAAGAACGAAACTCGTCTAGCTTGAAGGGGGAAACCATATAGCGCTATGGTTGGCCCGCTAGATGGCGCTGCCATAGGTCAAACGGATATAAACTGCGTTTTTTAAAATAGAAACCCCCATTTTATATTACATATTCGTGTAGTACGTAAAGAAATATGAATGTTTTAGTTGGACCGCATTTCTCGCTTCGTGATAGATACTGTGCAGCTCTATTTACATCTAGGCTGTTTATTATCTATTTACGTGGTTCTGTTGCTATTGTTTGTGTTTTTAAGGAGCTCAGGGAAATTTGATCCACTTGGCCTTCTGTGAGGTTTTTAAATTCATTAATGCACCTACGGCTTTCTTCCTGATTTCAGTTGAAATGGAAGAGCTTCCTTGTGTATAACTACATAGCAACAATGGATGTAGTTGTGACCGCTCCGGTTATGACGTGAAGTTCTTGATTCTGAATTGTCTCTAAGGTGTGATCTGCAGAATGTATTATGATATCTTTTCTAATTTTCTTGGCTTAAACACCTGATGAGGAAACAGTAAGTTTTCCAACGGAAATAAATCGCTAGAAAGATAATATTATTCCGAATACCTTTTTTCTCCTTACGAGAATGAACTTGAGATAGAAGAGGGGGAGAACGAGAGGGAGACAGCATAAGAGCTTTTATTTTATTTATTTACTTCATTTATTTATTTAATCTTATTTGATTAGAGCCATGAGGCCCTATCTTACAGTGTACCGTGGTTTCACATAGACAGTAGCTTATTTTTTACATCACAGTTACCTAATAAAGAACAGTTTTAATACGACAAACAGTCAAACAAGTTCTAGGTTTACAAGTGCCAAACATGGCGTCCATCGATGTTGAAGGTCTTCAGTAGAAATGTGTGAGCATTTCAGATGAAGACGCCAAAAATTAGACCTAAAGTCAGGGGCGTGAGAAGTCATTTAAAGTGTAATGTGACAGGTTTCTACTAAATTTGAGGGTATAATCAAGAAGATACGTACTCAACTGGAAAGCAGCTCGTTTACAAGAGGGGTGCTTTACACTGTGCAACCAAAACACACGACAAGCGAAACTTCTAAGTCGGTCAATTAAATATTGCTGATATTTGAAGATAGTTAGCAAAGATTAAAAATATTTTGTTGAGATATTACACTTTTAAAATAACTTTTGGTATAATTGACCGCTGGAGGTGCAGTGGAACATACCTGTCTTTCAATTACTGTGTTCCAAAAAATATAGTCCTGGACATACTTCGTATATACGTATTCCATGGGAAATTCTTTTAGACCAAAATGGACCTCATAAACAGCCTAAACTTAATCTTTCATGAATGAGTTAACGGTACAGAAAAAAGGCTATAGAAGTTGATATCCTAACAAAAAAAGGTGCAAAATGTTCTGACGCTGAAAAAAGGGCAATAAAATAATAGTCAGAACGGTTTACTCATGTTTTCTTTCCTTGATAAGTCATTTGTAACCATTAAAATAAGCAAAAAAAAAAGAAAAGAAAAGAAAAGAAAAAAGGTATGGTGCCGTACCTAAAAGATCCATATTCATGCGTAAACGTAAACACCTCTCGTGGATTCGGGCTTGTAAGAGGTCCGACTGCCTACAAGGCAGTACGAGGAGCGATCCATGGTCGTGGAACGTGTGATGAGTGGTTTGCCAGTCTCTCCAGCCGTTATTGCCAGTATATGGATCCCGATGGTGCCGCAGCTTCTCACTTGGGTCTTGAGGCTGAGTGGATCCCGTTCCAGACCTCTTGATCTCACAATCTGTCCTTGTTTTTAATATTGAAACAATACAAACTACGTAATTTTAAAAACAGAAGAGAATGGGAGAGGAATGCTCCTAGATCCTCTATATCTTATTCTTGTAATTGGGAGATAATATTTCTAATGGGAGTTTCTCGAAAGATTGGCGTTCATATTTCATTATATGAGTTTCCATTTGTGATGTTTGGCATATGTAGGCGAGCGATTTGGGTGCTTTGAGTTGGTAAGGGGTGAAGCAAATTTGCTCGTGCTGGCCTGGGACACACACAGGGCGCGGCGTGGCCGCGCCTGTCAAAGCTCTCCTCAGCAAACGGTTCAGGTGCAGAGACGAGCAGCGCCCTGGGAAATGGGTAAATCCCAAAGCTGGGAATTTGTTTCTCACAGCTCTTTGAGAATCAGTCAAGTTTTAAAGCAAATCTGAATACATTTGCAATCTCAGAAACATGAGGTGCATCTAGTAACACAAAACTATTTCAATACCTTTAAAAGTACAGAAGTTAATATTTTACAGTGAATAACATTTTTAGAGTGAACCTCTGAACTAACAACTTTTAAATGCATCTTACAATTTCAACAAACGATTTCTCAGATGAAAGTATTGAACTATAACTATCATCCCTGAGGGCCATTCATCTGTATATATTTCATGTATTGACTTACGGCGTCTTTTGCAACTTTTTTGTAACACAAATATCTGTTAATACATCCTATTCTCCACAGTTGCACAGCAAATGAATACAGCAAGAATACATCATATTTTGTCATATTTGTGTATTTACTTAATGAACAATTTACATTTTGACAATAACTTCATTCAAATATTTACTGCAAGTACTATTTAAAAAAATGCGCTAATTTAGAAGTGATTAGTTGCATTTGTTATCAGACTCCATAATTGATAAGAGAACCAAAAGACACTTCTATCAAGAAGGCATAAATAATTGTTTCAACAATATTTAACGACAATCTATTATCATTTACCGTGAGTGTACTTGTGCAAGAATGCTGGCCTAATTATTTATGTACCAACTATTACTTACATTTATTGTAAATAATCTGAGTGTAACCGAGTGATTATGACATTTCTTTATTCAAATACTGTAGGTACGTATTAGTTTAGCCGTACGTAGAAGGGAGTGATACGTTGTCCGACTTTCCCCGGAAACTACTCTCTCGAGCTACCAATAGTAAACATCTATGTGACGCACGACGCTTGTCTTGTAACGTGTTCTACTGGAGTTTGGTAAGCATCTCTGTATCACTCTCGCGTCGAGTAAACGACTCCATGACGGAACGCGCCAATCTTCGTTGGATCTTCTCAATCTCTCCTGTCCGTCTAATCTGGTATGAGTCCAAGACTGATGAACAGTAGTCAAGAACTGGTCGAACAAGGGACTTGTGAGATACGGCTTTAGTGGATGAATTAGATTTCTAAATTCTTCCTATGAATCTCAGACTCACATCTCCTTTTGCTACTATTTGTTTTATGTGGTCATTCCACTTACGGTCGCTTCGGATAGGTTGAAAAAATGTTACTTTCAAAGTCACTGATCGCCTCTCTCATAGCTGTCCTTACACTCATTTTTGCTTCGTATAGTTTTTGTTTTGTCAGCTGGATTTTGACTTCTCCGAAAACTGATAAAGCTCTTTTTTTTGCGTAGCAACTTTCTAACATGGCTATTAAACCAAGGTGCGTCTTCCCCACCCGTTAAGACCATGCCAGAGATATAATTATCTAAAACAGATTGAACGGCGCTTTTGAGTTTTTTCCATTGGTGTTCTTCATCTTCGTCCCCAGCACTGAATATTTGACTTTGACCAGTCAGATACTCTGCAGCTTATATCCTGTCACTCTTGCTAAGCAAAAATATTACCTCCCTTCCTTGATATTCCTTGTAATACCCGTAGTCACAGCCTTTTGATCACACATACCGTCCTTTACGTTAAAATTTCTTGCCAGAAGATCTAAGACGTTACCTTCACGAGTTGGCTTTCTACCTCCTCGATGTAATTTTCTGACTAGAAATTAAGAATATACTTCTAGAATTTTATAAACATTAGTATATGACAGTTTAGAGATTTATGTCCACTTTCTGCATATGCTTTAATGTTAAACAGTTAATGTCGAGATCGCCCTGACTCACTACCGTTGCGAAGGGAAGTAGCAATTTTCGCTAGATTTTTTCACACAGTTTATTAGGTCGGATCACATTTTGAATGTCTCGGTACGATTTGATTTAACTATGTCGTCTTCCGGATGTTCAATGCACCTGAAGGAAAGTTAGTCAGTCCGATCCTATAGAGAACTGCAGAAAAGCATACGTATTTCAACCTTATTTGAATAACTGACGTCATATCTCCCCTCGGAATATTCTTCTGATTGTACCACAATTTTGTTGGAATAGTGCACTAGACTGAAGCGTACGTAAATATCTCACATTAGTACGTTGTTTCTCACTGCTGTCCCCAGCGATTGTATGCCTCTTTTCAAATGAAGAGATAGTCTGAATGCGGACGCTACAGAAGTAGCAGTTCCCTTCTTCAAGGAATTTTGCAAGGCCTTTTACCACGTCATTGTGCCGAATACCTGAGAGCCCTTTAAACACGTTATATGAACAGGTTTTTGGCTTTCATCATTATTTTTATCACGTCATAAATACAGCTATGCTCTAATTACGCCAAACCACTTCTAAAGTCTGTAGCACTGAGATAGTTCCGCTTCATCTCCGAGTTAATTTACCATCCTACAAACACTATATTACTATGTCTAACTGGAGACGTGTAAGGCAAACTAAAATTAAAATCCAGTTACAGGACACAATGTAGAAAGCGAGACGATCTGTTATTTCTTGAAGTACATTTCTAACATTATACACTCATATTAATTACACTGAAACTCGAATAGCATAAATTTACAACAGCTGTTAACGTACTGGTTGATGTGAATGTTATCCTAATGTAATAACCGTTTGCATGTCGTGTAACTAATTTTTTCTACTTTTGAATCAGCTCTCTTGAGTCGTTTACAAGGGATCTACAGCTCATTTAAAAATTCTTCATGGTAGTACTACATGTTTCCACGAACACAATGTATTCGTTGGATGTGAAATACACTACTGGCCATTAAAATTGCTATAACACGAAGATGTGCTACAGACGAGAAATTTCACGGAGAAAAGAAGATGCTGTGATATGCAAATGATTAGCTATACAGAGCATTCACACAAGGTTGGCGCCGGTGGCACCTACAACGTGCTGACATGAGGAAAGTTTCCAACCGATTTCTCATACACAAGCAACAGTTGACCGGCGTTGCCTGGTTGCCTGGTGAAACGTTGTTGTGATGCCTCGTGTAAGGAGGACAAATGCGTACCATCACGTTTCCGACTTTGATAAAGGTCGGATTGTAGCCTATCGCGATTGCGGTTTATCGTATCGCGACATTGCTGCTCGCGTTGGTCGAGATCCAATCACTGTTAGCAGAATATGGAATCGGTGGGTTCAGGAGGGTAATACAGAACGTCGTGCTGGATCCCAACGGCCTCGTATCACTAGCAGTCGAGATGACAGGCATCTTATCCGCATGGTTGTAACGGATCGTGCAGCCAGGTTTCGATCCCTGAGTCAACAGATGGGGACGTTTGCAAGACAACAACCAGCTGCACGAACAGTTCGACGACGTTTGCAGCAGCGTGGACTATCAGCTCGAAGACCATGGCTGCGGTTACCCTTGACGCTGCATCACAGACAGGAGCGTCTGCGATGGTGTACTCAACGACGAACCTGGGTACACGAATGGCAAATCGTCATTTTTTCGGATGAATCCAGGCTATGTTTACAGCATCGTGATGGTCGCATCAGTATTTGGCGACATCGCGGTGAACGCACATTGGAAGCGTGTATTCGTCATCGCCATACTGGCGTATCACCCGGCGTGATACGGGACTGAAGACCATAGATGTTGAGTCCCATAGTGCTCAGAGCCATTTGAACCATTTGAACGCGGCGTGATCGTATGGGGTGCCATTGGTAACACGTCTCGGTCACTTGAACCCGGCGTGATGGTATGGGGTGCCATTGGTAACACGTCTCGGTCACCTCTTGTTCGCACTGACGGCACTTTGAACAGTGGACGTTACATTTCAGATTTGTTACGACCCGTGGCTGTACCCTTCATTTGACCCCTGCGAAACCCTACATTTCAGCAGGATAATGTACGACCGCATGTTGCAGGTTCTATACGGGCCTTTCTGGATACAGAAAATGTTCCACTGCTGCCCTGGCCAGCACATTCTCCAGTTCTCTCACCAATTGAAAACGTTTGGTCAATGGTGGCCCAGCGACTGGCTCGTCACGATACGTGAGTCACTACTGTTGATGAACTGTCGTATGGTGTTGAAGCTGCATGGGCAGCTGTACCTGCACACGCCATCCAAGCTCTGTTTGACTCAATGCCCCGGCGTGTCAAGGCCGTTATTACGGCCAGAGGTGGTTGTTCAGGGTACTGATTTCTCAGGATCTATGCACCCAAATCGCGTGAAAATTTAATCACATGTCATTTCTAGTATAATATATTTGTCCAATGAATGCCCGTTTATCATCTGCATTTCTTCTTGGTGTAGCAGTTTTAATGGCCAGTAGTTTATGGTAATATGGAGCGCAGATCGTATCCCAAAACAATACGGAGAACGTTCAATTGAGTACAAAATGACAATAATTATATATAATTTTATATTTGCGCATGTGAACTCTACTTGCATCTAAAGTAATTGCTTTGGTTGCATAAAAGTACAGAAGTTACGCGATGAACTAATTTTTATTATTTTGCTTATTTCTTGCTATATAAGATAAATCTGTACAGTTTTTTTTTTTTAAGTTTAGCTACAACATCCGTTTGTTTCTTTACAAATGATCGATTTTCTTTACTTTTTCTACGACATACGTTTGTTTCACGTTACAAATCAACTATTTTCATAGAAAACATCGACAGTTTTGCTATAAATACTGGATTCTTAAGTAACAGACAGGAGGATAACTACATAAAAAAGATAAAATTGGAGCGACAGCTTCACTTTGTCGTTTTTATTTATTTATTAATTTTTTTTTTGCTTAACTTGCTTGTTTTGCTTCATTTTTTGAACACAACCTACGACCACCTTAGAGACAGAAGTGATGACACTTTCTGCAGGACCTGTCCATCATTTTGCAGGACAATGCTTAGGCACGTACAGTGCAAGGTGTTACTGATTTGTATGACTGATGGGGCTGCTAGGTGCTATACCACCTACTGCACTATACTGACTTATGACCTCATGAGTTCAATTCGATTTCTAAACTCAAGGACACACTTCACGGAATTCGCT
The DNA here is from genome assembly GCF_023864275.1 of Schistocerca cancellata. Lineage (NCBI taxonomy): Eukaryota > Metazoa > Arthropoda > Insecta > Orthoptera > Acrididae > Schistocerca > Schistocerca cancellata. Next base: position 79,904,591 of record NC_064633.1, on the reverse strand, counting down.
TCAGAACTGCTACAAATTCGTCGGGCAATAGACCGCGCCGCTCGAACTGTCAACACAACTGGCACAGCTAAGAGCATCCTACGACTTCCACATTGCTCGCAACGGTTTATACACAATGCTGGTGACCACTTTGAAGGGCAGTAAAACTTTTTAAACACGTATCTATTTTGTACGAGCTTTAAATAAATAGTTGCCACTATTAAAGTTCCAACCCTCGTAGATGAGATAAACAAAGTTACCCCTTCGTTTACTGAAGAATTTCTTTTCAACTCCGACCTATCGGGATTTGAAGAGGAAATGCATATTAAAGGAACGTTGTAAGTTAGAGGTACGAAGAGAGCTCTATCAAGATCAACTAACATCAACGTCTTAACGCATTCGTATACAATTATGCCGCCTGTTAATATTCATGGTACATTGGCCAAAGTTATTTATTGGCCGAGATAAGCTGGAGGTGCTTTTTCCCCCTTCTTCGTGTGCGTGAGCTTGCCAGAGCAGTAGGGAATATTAACGTCACAGCAAGCAACTGTGGGAGAATGGGCGTAAGAGAACGACAACTGTGATATGAGCACTCCTTTTGGCCAATAGCTGGTCACGGTAACTTGCTTTTGCTTGAGTCCTGGTCCGCGTACAAAAATCATTCTCGTTTAGAGCAAAGTGTCCATGCTGAAAAGCGTGTGACAATGCAGTTCATACCACATGGAACCACTGGACAAACTCAGCATCAAGATGTTCGTTTTTTCCGTGTCTACAAAACTGATTATCGCACAGTCTGCAGCTACACCTTAAAGGGTAGGCAGTTTCACTACGAGCTCCACGACAGACTGTTTCGCATTCTTTTGCATGGCATCGCATTCCATCTGTTCTCATCACTCCGTTACACCTGTATGGGTCTATATCCCTTCTTTAAGAATGGATACCTACCCGTAAGTCCTACACGGTTTGTAACTCCCAAGAAGTTCACCTTAGATGTTGATGGTGCGAACCTTTGTTATCACCGTGGCCAACTATTTTTCATTCGGTGTCGTGGTGCAAGTCAAAGGTTTGTTTTGAACATTTCTTGAATGCCGACGATGTCCATTTAGCCGGCCGAAGTGGCCGTGCGGTTAAAGGCACTGCAGTGTGGAACCGCAAGACCGCTACGGTCGCAGGTTCGAATCCTGCCTCGGGCTTGGATGTTTGTGATGTTCTTAGGTTAGTTAGGTTTAACTAGTTCTAAGTTCTAGGGGACTAATGACCTCAGCAGTTGAGTCCCATAGTGCTCAGAGCCATTTGAACCATTTTTTGATGTCCATTTAGTGAAGTGTAAAACATACATCCCACAGAAGTCTGATCTTTGCACCTGCCGGACAGTCATTTTGTGCCGCCCTCCTGTTGCACGTGGTGAGTCATTAGAAGCTAATAATTTGTTAAGACAACACTTCCAAATGAGCCTTACTAAAAATTGAACTTTCGACCTCACACGCAAGGAGTTTCTTGTTATACGCGCTACTGCAAATTCATTGGATCGTAAATTCATAACCATTATCATCATCAGTTTGCTGCTATATTAGCAGGTCCTCTGGGTCTCCATTTCATGCGATCCATGTGTAAGCGCGAGATAAGCAAATGTGAAATGTTGGTACACTAATAGCCGGTGTAACCGCCAGAAAGTTGAATGAAAGCATGCAAATGTGCATGCATTTTGTATTGTACCGGTGCCGGATATCATCTTGGGGTATGGATTTCCACGCCTGTTGCACTTGGTCTGTCAATATATGGACAGTTAATGCTGTTTGCTGATGACGCTGGAGTTGTCGTCCGATGATATCCCACGTGTGCTTCATTGTAGACAGACCTGGCGATCGAGGGGACCGAGGCAACACGTCAACACCCTGGTCAGCATGTTTGGTTACAATAGTGGCAAGTGGACGAGCGTTACCCTAATGAAAGACACTCCCTGGAATGCTGTTCACGAATGGCAGCCAACAAGTCATTTCCTCACACTGACGTACAACTTTGCAGTCAGGGTGCATGGTATGACCAAGAGAGTACTCCTGTTGTACGAAAGCATTCCCCAGCCCACGACTCCAGGCGTAGGCCCAGAGTACCTAGCACGCAGACAGGCTGTGTGCTGGTCCTCCACTACTGTCGTCCTTGTCAACACACGGGCATCATTGGCATCGAGGCAGAACCAGCATCAGAAAACAGACCTCCACACTGCCCTCCAATGACCTCTCGCTTTCTCGTTTAATACTACTGAAATCGCAAATGGAAGTGGTTTGGGGCCAGTGGAGAGCACGCTATAGACCGTCTCGCTCGGAGCTGACCTCCGAGTAACCGATTTTTAACAGTTCGTTATGTCACTGTGGTTGCAACTGCTGCTCAGATTGGTGCTGAAGATGCAGCACGATGTGGCATAACCGTACGGCGAACACGATGGTCTTCCCTCTCGGTAGTGCCACGTGGGCGTCCGCAGTTCGGTCTTCTCGTGACCGCTTATTCTAGTGACCGCCGCTGCCTGCAATCGTGGATAGTAGCTACGTTCCTGCCAAGCGTACCTGCAATATCGCAGAAGGAACGTCCAGCTTCGCGACCTCATTCAAACACACCACGTCCACTCTGAAAGGTAACTAACGCTCACGACCGCTACTGCGTGTATTTGAGGCATACCTGATTTGCATCCTCATAATGGCGCTACTAACGCACTCTTATGCAAGTGGTGAGAAATTTGAATAGACATCATTTGTCTGGTGTAGAAACACGCCTGCCAACTTTCGTTTATGTCGCACATCTCCTTTTTTGGTGTTGCGAATTTTTCCGCCAGTGTACATGTCCAGTATCGTTTCCTTCTTATTATTACAGCTTAACTCTCCCACTCTTTTCAGTGCCTCTTCATTTTACACTCTATCCATCCAACTTATTGTTTGCACCCTCCGCCACGTCCACAAGTCTCTAGCCTCCTCCTCCTCCTCTCCTCCTCCTCCTCAGTTTTGCAGAACCATATAACAGAACACTCCATACACAACATTTTATTAGCCTCTTTCTTTAATCTGTGTTCTTTTTGCTACAAAGAATTCTCCTTCTCTTATAAAACGCCTTTTTCGCCATTGCCATTCTGGTTTTAATTTCTGTGCTAAATTATCCGATCTTAATCTCATAGAGGTCTGTTTTCTGATGCTGGTTCTGCCTCGATGCCAATAGAAAAGGTCTGTGGCTACTTGCAAATAGGATATATGCAACATCCCCGCAATTTAGTAGCTCTACGGAGCATAATCGTCAAAGAATGGCTTCGGCTGCACATTGCATACCTGAAGATCGTTGTTCTCCGGCGAAGTTCAGCCACTAGCGAGGCTAGCTGCGGTGTTCCACGGTATTAGCGTGGCGTCTCCTAAGGGAGCGAATAACTATTTGTGCTGTGCGCTTATATACATACAAACATACGTACATTCCATCCTCACGTATTTCGCTTCCACATAAACTTGCCTCCTCAATCAGCCTATAAGCCACGTATTACAATAGGGATTCCGCTGAACACGTTTAACGGCCAGGCTTGTACCTCCCGGCGGTACCACACGTTCCGCGGTTACATAAGAGCCTCATAAGGTATTCGTAGCGCCGCATCGCACGGAGACCTGCCGGGAATGGCTGGGCGAGCAGCGCTGACGTCAGCACCGCATTATGATTCGGCGCGCTCTCCTGACTCCCTTGTCAACAGTCACGCGCCGCTCACGGCCTCGCCGGGGAGACCAGAAGCAGCGAGACGTCGCCAGGCCTTATCACCGCCGCGAGTGCCACTCGAAGCGAGCTGGCATTCCGCATTGCCCGCTATAAAAATTTATGAATCTTGTCACGGCTTTTGCCTGCCAGCTGTTACGATTGATATAAACTGATGGGCCAGCTGCTCTCATTTTCTACAATCAGTTATGACTCTTCTTTCCGTAAATCTAAACCGAGTATTGTTTTTCTCGTCATCCTGAAGGACATTATCGCTATGCTTCCAAGGAGTTTATACGATCCCATATTTTAAGCTCTTTTTCCGAGACCACAGTTGGACTGCTTATCGTCGTCCTTGCGTAGAATTGCCTGGAATGTCGACAGAGAGCAAAAGAACAGAAATTGAAGTCACAGCTGCTCCATATTTGCTATTGGGTCAGTCAAGAGAAATAGACAAAAGTGTACAATTCTGTGTAACAAACAATTTAGCGTTATGAAATGATTAATTGTGTGAAGCACAAATGAAACAAAAAATTTAGAAAAAAGAACTCATAAATACAGGGCTATTACAAATGATTGAAGCTATTTCATAAATTCACTGTAGCTCCATTCATTGACATATGGTCACGACACACTACAGATACGTAGAAAAACTCATAAAGTTTTGTTCGGCTGAAGCCGCACTTCTGGTTTCTGCCGTCAGAGCGCTCGAGAGCGCAGTGAGACAAAATGGCGACAGGAGCCGAGAAAGCGTATGTCGTGCTTGAAATGCACTCACATCAGTCAGTCATAACAGTGCAACGACACTTCAGGACGAAGTTCAACAATGATCCACCAACTGTTAACTCTATTCGGCGATGGTATGCGCAGTTTAAGGCTTCTGGATGCCTCTGTAAGGGGAAATCAACGGGTCGGCCTGCAGTGAGCGAAGAAACGGTTGAACGCGTGCGGGGAAGTTCCACGCGTAGCCCGCGGAAAATTGGCTCATGACACAACTGGAGACCGACAGCGCCGACTTCATCTTTCAACAGGATGGTGCTCCACCGCACTTCCATCATGATGTTGGGCATTTCTTAAACAGGAGATTGGAAAACCGATGGATCGGTCGTGGTGGAGATCATGATCAGCAATTCATATCATGGCCTCCACGCTCTCCCGACTTAACCCCATGCGATTTCTTTCTGTGGGGTTATGTGAAAGATTCAGTGTTTAAACCTCCTCTACCAAGAAACGTGCCAGAACTGCGAGCTCGCATCAACGATGCTTTCGAACTCATTGATGGGGACATGCTGCGCCGAGTGTGGGAGGAACTTGATTATCGGCTTGATGTCTGCCGAATCACTAAAGGGGCACATATCGAACATTTTTGAATGCCTAAAAAAACTTTTTGAGTTTTTGTACTTGTGTGCAAAGCATTTTGAAAATATCTCAAATAATAAAGTTATTGTAGAGCTGTCAAATCGCTTCAATCATTTGTAATAACCCTGTACTTCGTCCCACGTGACAGACACAGGCGTAGCAGAGAAAATTAACTTCTAATTCGTAATTAAATATGGAAAGTTCAAATTGGGACCAATTTTAACAATCTGTGTGTTCTGGAACTGAAAATAGAATCATTCTTTCCTGGAACGGGGAAGCGAACTAATTGTCAGTATACCAAATACTGCGCTGAATGAGAATAATAAAAGTTAATTTCCACAAGAAATATTAATTAAAATATATTACACAGGGCAAAGAAAAACGCTTTCTCGGATAATAGAAAGGTGCTGCGCAACATTTATTCACTATCAATTTATCTGCAAACTAAATTTTTAGGTCTTTTTGTAGGACCACAATTTGGAGTGAGCATGTCCCTTTTGCAATATGTCCAGTTTACAGTTATATACAGCAGCAAGCTACAAAGTATGGGATACAGAAACTTCCTCTTCAATGTGAGACAGTGTTTGATACCGAAAGATTTCTTTAGATGAACAAAATTCATTGCGCCAGTTCAGTCGACTTTTTATGTTACTTTCTTTTCTAACTATATACACACATCAAAACAAGTTTTGCATCACCTCGGTTCCGAGAGTTCCGGAACCTGAACAGAAAATTGGAATAGAGATCAACATAAACAAAATTGCCGCCCTTTTTATTGCTTATGAACATCATACATTGCATGTTCTACCACCATACACCGAGATCTTCAGAGGTGGTGGTCCAGATTGTTGTACACACCGGTACCTCTAACACCCAGCAGCACGTCCTGTATTCGTCGTGGCATACAATCCACAAGTTCATCAAGGCAATGTTGATCCAGATAGTCGCACTCCTCAACGGCGATTCGGCATAGATCCGTCAGAGTGGTTGGTGGCTCATGTAGTCCATAAACAGCCCTTTTCAATCTATCCCAGGCATGTTCGATAGGGTTCAGGTCTGGAGAACATGCTCGGCACTATAATCGAGCGATGTCGTCACACTGAAGCAAGTCATTCACAAGATGTGCACGATGGGGGCGACAACTGTCGTCCATGAAGACGAATGCCTCGCTAATATGCTGCCGATACAGTTGCACTATCGGTCGGAGGATGGCATTCACATATCTCACAGCTGTTACGGCGCCTTCCATGACCACCACCCACATAATATCTTCACGTTGCTGCATGTTGTTGGGCCCATCTGTACCACGCTGCATGGTGTCGTGGTTCCAAAGATGGACCTCGCCATGGACGTCGGGAGTGTAGTTGCGCATCATGCAGCATATTACGCACAGTTTGAGTCGTAACACGATGTCCTGTGGCTGCACGAAAAGCGGCCTGAGCGAGGCATGTCATCGACATTTCCTGTCTCTCTGTATCTTCTCCATGTCCGAACAACATCGCTTTGGTTCACTCCGAGACACCTGGACACTTCCCTTGTTGAGAGCCCTTCCTGGCACAAAGTAACAAAGCGGACGCAATCGAACCGCGGTATTGACCGTCTAGGCATGGTTGACCTACAGATAACACCAGCCGTGTACCTCCTTACTGGTGGAATGACTGGAACATCGGGTGTCTGACCCCCTCCGTCTAATAGGCGCTGCTCATGCATGATTGTTTACATCTCTGGGCGGGTTTAGTGACATATCTGGACAATCAAAGGAACTGATCTGTGATACAATACCCAAAGTGAATATTTGTCTTCAGGAGTTCTGGGAACTGAGGTCATCCAGACATCAAAAAGTCTGTAATACCACAGCTACTTTAAGGTTTCTTCGAGATTAATCCAGTTAATATCAAATGCTTTTGTTTTTTGTTTATTTGTATTTGTTTCATTCGGGACTAAATTGAACCATGCGGTAAACAGCCTTTCTGAATAATTTTCACAAAGCTACCTACATTAAATATAGGAAAAGCGATTGTATTTTCAGACCAACGTATCCACGGAATTTGCCACCATAAACCCGTCCCGAATTTTTCTTCAAACTTATTTCATGAAGCGGAATATCATTTTTCAGAAAATCCTGAAAGAAGTATTGCATCATGTGACTATATGCGAGTGTGTGTGGGTTTAAATTCAAGGGAAGCACGGAACTCAAGAATAACCGCCAGAAAACTAAAAAACCGGACAAGTGCGAGTACGACTCGCGCTCTGAGGTTGCCGTACAAAACTGAGCCACGTATTTAGACGGCTCATCTGTAGGCTCTGATGAGTGAGTTTTCAAGTATCAAAATATGTGACATCAATGGTCGTATATTTTGACTGAATTGACTTTAGCATTTGACATAAATGTATGCTTTAAACCTTCAGCCGTTCCTTGGAAACCTTTACACTTTCCTGAGAAAAAGGTGTCTTTCCAGACAGACAGACACGAGGAGAACAAAGTGATTCTATAAGCGTTCCGTTTTTACCGACTGATGTACGGAACCGTGAACATAACTTTACTGTGAAATAAATAACAGTAAGAAACCCAAACTCTTCGAAGGCAAACGCTGCCATACATTTGTGAAGCTAAACTCTTGTTTAACATTCAACACTGTGTTTCTTCAGCATGTGCATTTAACACGCTTGCAATGTCCTTGGCACGCAGTCCACAAGGCGGTCGAGGCATTGCTGGTCAAGGCCGTCCCACTCTTCGAAGGCTTCCCTCCTGGTCATTCAGAGCCAGAGGAGGCTACCGCGCGTGGTACAGCTAATTTTAATTCGTTTCACTATTGTCCAGTTGGGTGAAGTTCAACAATTGCCATAGGCCACTCTATTCGGTTGATTCCTGTCTCCTTCAGGAAGATATGGGTTAGGTATGGGATTCTCGAGCATTATCGTCTCGAAGTACGAACCATCGCTAAAATGTTGAAAGTAGAGTTGAACAGTAGGCTGGAGGATATAGTCCAGAAATTACCCTCGGTAACGATGGGAGGCGTCCGACAACCGTACACGGTAACTTATCCACAATACCGCTGACTAACTAACCTGATAGCCCTGTGATACTGCATTTATTAGTGTCTGGTCGTGTCCATACTCTTCTGAAACGACCATCGGATGTCAACAAATTCTGCACTAGTCGATGAAGATAACCCGACCTCACTGAGCTAGGTTCCGTTCCAGATGTTTCTTGTCCATCTTCTTCGTGCATCACGATACAGTGAGATTTGTTCAAATCAAATGGCTCTGAGCACTATGGGACTTAACATCTGAGGTCATTAGTCCCCTAGAACTTAGAACTACTTAAACCTAACTAACCTAAGAACATCACACACATCCATGCCCGAGGCAGGATTCGAACCTGCGACCGTAGCGATCGCGCGGTTCCAGACTGTAGCGCCTAGAACCGCTCGGCCACACCGGCCGGCGTGAGATTTGTGCTGTCATTTTTAATGTATATCTACAGGCCAAATTCATCGTGCGGAGACATTCCCGAGTTGTCTGTGTTGACACACGCTATTAGTAGCCTCGAAAAAGGTAGCACGCATTTCGGTAACGTCAGGGAACCTGTGTGCCACAGTCGCAGGTAGTGGTAACTTTCCTATATGACCAGTACGAGGTATAAGTCTTCACTGTCTCGTGTCTCGCGATAATAGTTCAAATGACGTCGCTGTGATGTATGAAAGTTCGGTAGATATTTCCTGATGATCACCGTTCTTACTGTAAAGGGACAATAAGTACAATGGCTTTTTTTGAGCGTTTTAGTTTTCATGTCACTGCTTAATTCAGCGAGACTTCTAACATATGCTAGTGAAAAAATCCACCGCCAAAGATCTTAACCGTCAGAGGTACCGACAAAATGTCTGCCGCATGTCCCACGACTCTGGTATCACCAAAAGTTTTTATGAACATGACCTGTCAAGAGGTAATAGGTTCCAGCTTGGATAATAAGCCACATAAAACTAGATATTGATAAAATACGTCATAGCGGTCTGACAAGGATGTACACTTTTACTTTAGGACGTATGCGAAGATTGTAGACAAATATGTCAGATAATTATGTCTGACATGATCGATAGATGAGAGGAAGTTGGTTTACTTAGATTACGTATTCAGAAAACTGCTATCGATGTAATAAGCTCAAGTAGTTAAGTCTCTGTAATTATTATAGTTTAAAGTAAAGTTATTAACCTTTCATATATACATAATATCCGTCTAATTACTATAAAAATTCAAAATATTAGCGTCGATTGTTCGAAGAAATGGTTTTACATGAAACGCTCAAAGATGAACTACATTTGTTGAACGTTATAGGATTCAACACTTATGAATCTCATTGTTTCGATAATTCTTGCATTTTCTCAGACAAAGGTCCCGTGCTGTGTTACGAATTCATTAGAGATTACATCCTTTAGTCGTTGGCATATTGTTGTTCACGTACGCGTTCTGCCAGTTGCTCAAAAATATGCCAACATCTACGTGAAAGACACACAGTTAAAACCTTTACAGCCTCGTAAGACAAGCCGTCGCATATACTATGTCAACTAACATTTGGACACGGGAACTTCATGTGAAAGCAACCGGCCTCATACCCTATGTGTGTCCAGCGGAAAGCAGGTGTGTGTAAAGAAGATATTACCAGCGCCAAACAGCTTCAGGATAAACGAGAAGATTCCCTTCGTCATCAACAAATTAATGGCAGGTCCGGCCACGTCTTTGAAAAAGCTGGGAGATTTTGTCTAAAATTTCTGTGGTTCGCCTAGATGAGATAATATAAATCAGTAGCAGTTGCTCAAGTGTAACTCATTTTTTTAAAAAAATCTGAGTTATTCGTCGTACAGTCATCACCGTTATCAACCAACGCCAATCTCCGCCCCAGAATACGTTTAAATACTTCGAAAAATCGTGTTGTCGAAACCTGTCTTGAATGCGTCAAAGCACTGTCGCATACAGCAAGGCATCGATAAGCAGCTGGTGTATAATCTGGTGACTACCTTAGCGATGCACGTTTGCGTGCTGTTACAAGGTAAGCCCTCGTAACACTATACAGCAAAGGAACGCGCAGAGTTTTCAAATGCTGCCGGCCGGAGAAAAGACAGACGGCATCGGCAAGCGTCCAGTGGATGGCAGGCGGCATATGCAGCAGGGGCGGCAAGACCGAGCGCAGCTCAGCGCTTGTATTCCGTCATAACCTCGACCACTGCATCTTTGACAGAAATCGAGAACAAATAAGACCTGCCATCCTGCTCTTTAACTCACTTGATTTAGGTAAGCTGTTTTTGTGGTCGCAAGTCCGAATACTGATTAGGTGCAGCTCTCAGTGCTTGTCTATTCAGCGCAAGTCACTCACCGCTGCGTATTTACTACTTTCCTTCATAAACTAACTAGGAGTACTCTGCACAAAATACATGTGCGTTCGTAACAGTGGAACGATTCACGTGGGCGAAGCATTAGTTGTGACCCAGACATTTAGCTATCAGCACATTGTCTTCAGTACCGTGATAATTTGTGCTCTGAGCAAGATACTTTGATTTGAAATAGAGGTAAGCAAATGACTTGTCCAATCTCATGTAGTAACCAGCGGTCACCTACCAAAATTGAAAGTTTTCTTGGCAAAAACTCTTACCGTCATTCGTAGCGTTGTAATTGAAATTTGTAGCAATAGTGTACTGGATCTAAGCACAGCGTCACGATGGGCTTACCGTTTTGCGAAGACTATTTGTCTAGACAAATAAAGCGGAGTGGGCGTTCGGTAACTGCAACAGACCACACTTTCGCTGTAATTACTGACATCGTCATGCAAGAAGATCGACGCAATACATGCGAAGAAACACATCTTTCTCTTCGGTGTTCAGAACCACAACCGAGAAACTACAGAAAAGAAAAATCGCTGCAAAAAGGGTTCCTCATCATCTGGGCGAAGAGCAAAAAGCACATCGCGAAACAGTAGCACAAAAAATGCTTCAACGCTCGGAGAGAGAAGGGGATCAGTCTTTAAACTGTATTGTTGCCGTAGATGAAATATGGATTCGATATTTCGAGCCAAAACTGAAATCTCACTCCCCCAGCGGAGACATCCAGACTCTCCTCGGGAAAAAAAGTGTTGTGTCCTGCCCCACTTCTTTTCCTTGCAATTCGATGCAGTACCTCTTCATTGGTTGCTCGACCTCTTAAAGTTATCTACAAGATTCTGTAATAACATCGTATTTCAATAACATCTATTCTCCAGTGCTGTTTGAAGATTTCCTGACGAACGGTATTGTCTATACTGAGACTGCGCAATATTTCCATGACGCAGCTGCCCTTCATATTCAGGCGTTTTTCCAGCGAACCAACACATAAACTAGCGAGCCACAACAGGAAGGACTTGAATATTAAGAGCAGCTGCCTCGTGGAAATATTGTGCAATATAACCAGTACCATCTGTGAACCAACCAAGCATCTATTCTCCCGTCAGAGACGGTAAACGACTACGAAAATCACTTTTACAAGGATGGATAGCGTCTTGAACAGAGGTTACAAGATGAATATGATCAAATGGAAACCAAGGGTAATGGAACAAAGTCTGCATAAAACGCGTCATGCAGAGGGAATTAAATTAGGAAATGAGACACTGAAAATAGGATGTGAGTTTCCATATTCGAGCAGCAAAATAACTGACGATGGACAAAGTAGAGATATCAAATTTACATTGGCAATGGCAAGAAAAGCGTTTCTGAAAAAAATAAATTTATTAATATCAGATATAAAGCTGAGTCTTAGGAAGTTTTTTCTGGAAGTGTTTGAAATGCAGCCTTGTACGGAAGTAAAACGTGGATGATATTAAGGCTCACATAGCATTGTTGCCCAGAAGAAACTGTCGTCTTCCTGGCTTGTGTTTCGATAAGGGATTGAGTAATACGGTTCTTGAGGTGGAACTCAGCCTGTTGAGTTTCGTGAGAGACTTTGATCTGTCTGATGGGAAATCCCAGAGGTAATATCGTCAGGAAAGAAAGATGACTAGGAAAATTACTAACTTCAAGGGATATACGTTATCAAGACTTTATTCGAAATTAACTATAATCTGACTAAACAGACGTGCCTTCACGACGAAATTTCAACTCCTAAACCAAAGACATTAAGAGTATGTTACCACTCTGCCTACTCAGAGTAAAATCCTGTCTGTCTAACTGCAAAAGCAGCAAAAACTGACCAGGTCCATCGGAGACACTGTCATTAAAACAAACTCTGCCTCACATGGAAAGATCTAACTGGAGACTATTGTCTCCTACGGTTTTGGTGGGATATATTTCAGCCTCTGATTTCTATGTGGAAGGAGAAGCAGTCTTTCGGCAGGCGGTTTGTCATTTCATAATTTTTTGTTAGTCATCATAATTTTGTACAGTTTGCAACCCCTGGCTGAGTCTGTTTAGGACATAAGTTTCTGCGTCTTTTCACGACCTCTCATCACGTTTCTTTCTCTGTCCTAGTCTTCTCCTCTCTCCTTCACATATCCCTTCATCTGTCACTCGGTCTTCCCCTAGGCCTGTTGCCTCTTGCCTCTTGCTGTCATTTCTTGAGCATGTCTCGGTATCCTGCCAACTCTTGTTCTCTTAACATGCTCATACGATGCTAATATTGCCTTTTCTGCTGTCTCTTGCATGGGTTTCTCTTTTCACTGTTTCTCGCACCACTCACTCTTTTCTAATTCTATACTGCTTCTTTGAAATTCCATCTCACACGTCTGTATGCTGCTCACCTACCTTTTCTTTATTATTTTACGCTTATGTGAGTACTGGCACAAAGTATGTCCTGTATAACAACTTTTACTTTTAAGTGGTCCGCCCTTGCTCCATACCAGGCTTCGGGTATCCACGGGCTCGCCTTCCCCTATCACTTGCCTCCCTGTCGTTCCCCCCACAGTCTTCTATCAAGCTCCCCGGATACAGGTAATTGAGAAATTCCACTTTCTTTAGTACTTTCCCTCGAACACATATATCCATAACCACTCTCACCTTATTCCTTGTTTTCACCATTACTTCACATTTCTTTGCATTAAATTTCAATCCATACTGTCCTACCACTTCCTCTCATCCATTTAGCCTTTCTTGTACCTCTCCTTCTCCATTTCCCGACACATTGAATTATCTGCAAATGCCATTGCGTTCATATACTCATCTCCTATTCGTGCTGACACTCCTGCCATTATCTCATCCAGAACGATGTTTCAACTCATGTTTCTGTTCTAACCAGTCTGTCTTCTCTCTCCCTACTTTTATACAACTCACACTTCCTTGATGCTTTCCCTTTATTCTTCTCATATTTAGCTTTCTAATCTCGTTTTCTGAAGAATGTTCCAGATCTTACTCCTTTCACATTATCAAAAGTTTTCTCAGTGCCCAGGGATACCACTACAAAATCCTTATCGTATTTGTTGTGTCTCTATTGGAGCTGCGCTACACTGAAAATTAGATCCAGTGTTGACCATTCTGGTCTAAACGCATATTGTCCCTCTCTCATACTTCCTTCTGTTATCTTTTGTACGCTTTTCTCCAGGATACTCTCAAATATCCTGGCGGCATGATTAACTCAAGTAGCGCCTCTATAATTTTGATGTAGTTTCCGCCAGGCTTCTTAAACATGGAACCAGGATTGCTTTTCCTAGTCTTCAGTTGCCATTTCTTTCCACACTGTTCTTATGACCCAGTAGTGCCACTGTACTCCAACAATGCCAGCGATCACCTTCTACAGGCCTAATTCATCCAGACCACGCACTTTTCCTCCTTTCGTAGCCTTTACCGCTTCGTCAACTACCGTCTAAGTCAGATCCATCTCGAAATCTTTTACATTCTGAGGCTCCTCATTTTCCTCTTCCAAATTTTCATTGGGGTTTAGAAACTCTTCAAAATATTCCGTCCATATCTCCTTCATTTCCTGTAAATTCTCGACTTCCTTTCCTTCTTTATTGACCATCTTGATATTTTCTATCATACGTCTCTTCTTAGTTGTAACCGGTCTACAAGGAACCTTCTTACTCCACTCACTGTCCACTTTCATCATTTCGTTCACTTTTCTGTCGGTTTCCTCTTCTTCCCTGCTACCACTCCTCCAGCACAGTGTATTCCTTTCTTGCTATCTCTTTTCTCTCTTGAAACCATACACACAATGCTCTGTTTTTCTTCGCTACTTCCTTCTTACTGTATAATTGAACCAAGATGTTTGTTTCGACATTTTCTTATCACTTGTTCGTCCACGTACTTTTTCTGCTGCTTCTCCCACCGTCGTTTTGAACGTTCCCCATTAATCCTCTGGTGACTTCATTTCATCCCTTGGAACATTGCTCTCTGCTAATTTATGACATTGTTCGTATCTTTGTTTTATTTCAATTGTCGTGCTCTTATCCTTTTTTCCTGTCCTCTTTTCCTCTCTGATCTATTAGGCCTCCACTAAAAGACGGTGGTTGTTATCTAGGGCCCCAGGAAGCATCATCTTCATATCAGTGAATAATCTCTTTGTGGCCTGGTCACTATGTAGTCTGTCACAGATTTACTCTATAAATCATGGCTGTATCACGTTATCTTATGACTTTCCTTTCTCATAAACTAGGTTTTGTCGACTGCTAGTCTATTTCTTACTAAAGTAACAATTACTGTAATAAAAACTATTAATGTGATTTGCTTGAATTGTTGTGTAGCATTCAGAGAACGCAGCATCCTTTAGGCACCCTATCGAGACGAGTGGACAAGGCCCCACACGGAGAGCAAGTTCTGACTTTCCGATTGTTAATGAAAGTAGGACTGAAGAATAATGAAGACACCCTCATTGGATTTGTCGACTTGGAAAAAGCGTTCGTCAGTGTCAAATAGTGCTAGCTGTCTGAAGTTCTGAGGTAAATAGGGGTAAGATATAGGGACAGGCGGGTAACATACAAAATATACAAGAACCGAGAGGGAACAACAAGACTGGAGGACCAAGAACGAAGTGCTCGGATTACAAATGATGTAAGACAGGGATGTAGTCTTTCGCCCCTCCTGTTCCATCTACACATCGAAGAAGCAGTGACGGAAATGACAGGAAGACTCGAAAGTGGGATTAAAAATGGAGTTGAAAGGATATCAATGATAAGATTCGATGATGACACTGCTGTCCTCAGTGAAAGTGCAGGAGACTTACAAGATATTTTGAATGGAATGAACAGTCCAATTCGTATAGAATATGGTTTGAGAGTAAATCGAAGTATCGAGAATTATTAGAAATGAGAACAGCGAGAAACTTAGCATCAAAATTGGTGATCATGAAGTAGGTGAAATGGAGGAATTCTGCTACCTAGGTTGCAAAATAATCCATGATTGACGGGGCAAGGAGGACATAAAATCAGACTAGCAATGGCAAAAAGGGCATCGCTGGCCAAGACAAGTTTACGAGCATCAAACATAGGCCTTAATTTGAGGAAGAATTTTTTAAGAATGTACGTTTAGAGCACATTGTATGGTAGTGAAAGATGGACTGTGGGAAAACCGGAACAGAAGATAATCGAAGAATTTGAGATATGGTGCTACATGTTGGAAATTAGGTGGACTGATAAGATAAAGAATGAGGAGGTTCTGAGCAGAATTGAAGAGGAGAGTGATACATAAAAACACTGATAAGAACAAGGGACAGGTATCAGGGAATAACTTCCATGGTACTAGAAGGAGCTGTAGAGGACGAAACTGTAGAGAAAGTCAGAGACTGGAATACGTCCAGCAAATAATTGAGGAAGTAGGTTGCAGTTGCTACTTTGAGATGAAAGATATCTAGTTGCTTTTAGTCGTTGAATACACCACCTTTTATACCTTCCCCTTCAGCGTCTGGATGTTCAATATACCTAATCTCAGTCCGTGGAATAACCGAGTCGTGCTATATTATACCCATTCTTTCCGAGCGTATTTACAAAAACAACCTTCAGTGCCTGCTTAACATTGTGGACGTACACTGCCGACCACTAAAATTGCAACAGAAGGAAGGGTAGCAAATAATGAAATTTTATTTGTTGTGCGTAAACAGTATAGATGGAAGAATACATTATTAAATTGGAAGATGATTTGGCATTACCATATTCGCATGAAAGTCGTGGAATCCCGACCAATGCGAGCAGCAATGTTGCGGAAAAATATTACCCAGTCTCGATACAGCACGATCTTGCCACTGTCGAAGTCCGACATTGCTAGCAGATATTCCTCTTTCTTACACCAGACAAAACGCGATGTTTCCACAAATAAATAACACTCAGAAAATAACGAACGAATGGATGCCCCTCCTGATGTATCTCCACCTATCTCAATACATCCATCTTCTAGTGGGTATAGGGAAACAGCTGTTAGTATATCTTATCTGTAGTAAGAATAACACCATCATCTCTATATTTACTGATGTTATTCGTACGTAACCGGTTTCGGTATTACAGTACACCATCTTCAGGCTCCACGGCCGAGGGCACAGCAAATATACATGTCTGTGTTATACTGTACAAAATACATCAGAATGTCTATAGTTACTTTAGTTGTAATTGTCATACATTAACTAGATTAGACTGAACCAGTTCCAGTTACATACCTTCACGTGATCAGCTTAGTATTAAAATCTTAACAAAAGACAAGAGCTACATATAAAGTCTACATTGTATCATATTGTAAATGCTGCGAAAAGCCTACAATATGGGTGTGTCGCTAGGTGGAAGCAGTTGACACATACAAGTGAAAGTATGGACATGGCGGTCATGCGTCTGTATTTTCTTGCGGACTGCAGGTATACAATTTACTTAATTACTAAATCGTCCCTCTGTCATGGTGTGCCACGCTTATAGGTGTCCTATATCAGATTGCATACTAGCTTCGTTGGACGAAATGAGTGTAGCATAGTAAATAGCAATGTGCCATCTACTGCTACCCAAAATGGATAGCATTTTATTATATCATCAAATATTTTAACTACCTTAACTACGTGTTACTTTTGATTTATGAGACACTTAGGCCCCACGTCACGTCATTGAGGCATTACGCACCACAGCATTTGATCCGCTTTATGTGATTGACAGAAACACAGTCCTCCACCTAAGGTTGGTCTTGGCTAATGTGTTTTAGGCTCTATAAATAACCCTATGCACACTTTTTCACTTGGATGAATGTACTGCTCCTACATTGTAGACTATATGATTTAATACCAATAATTGTAATGTGGCATAGTGTAGATATTGTCTGTAGTTCTTGTCACGTTTTAATACCTGTTGGTTACATGCATGTAGATAGATGGAATTACTTCAGTTCACTGTGCCATATCCACCTCTATCCTCTCTCTATCCACCTCTTCTTCCCGCTCTCTCTGTCGATTCCTCCCTCCTATCCACCTTTCTCTTCCACTCTCTTTTCATTACCTCCTCTCCCTCTCTCTGTTCCCTCATCTCTCCTCTCTCGTTCATCTCTCTTAATCTCTCTACCCCTTCTCTGTCCACCTCCTCCCACTGTCTCTATTCATCTTCTCCCCTCTCTCTCCAACCATCCCCTTGCCTCGGTCCATTTCCTCCTCTATCTTTCTATTTCTCAACCTGCCTCTCTCTGCGCACATCCTGCCTCTTCTTGTTTTCGTGTTTGTCGATCTCCTCATGCCCCCTGTCTGTCCCCATTCTCTTCCTCCCCTTCCCCGTCCATCAACCCTTTATCACCGCCACTCAAATGGCCGGTTGATGGTTTTCATCCCCACAGTATTTCCTTCCTGATAGTATGTAATATGTGTACCAATTTTCGTTGAAATCGATCATGGTGCTTATGAGGAGATGGTTAACATACGCATGTGTAACACATACTGCTCATAAACATGTATGTTTTGGACCATACTATTCCAGAGAGAATATTAAATTTATCTGTGATATTCATCCATTTGGCTTGATCTCACGTCCCAAAACACGTTGACGAAATTATTGCTGGCTGCAGCGCTCATTCTCGAAAGGAGATTGACACAATGAACAGCACTAATAAGAGACAAATTGCACTTCAAACTTCTAAAAGTATTCCAGCTTAACTAAATACAGCAAATATATACCAATAGGTCATTTTCTAAAATTTTACGCCCTTCTTATCATCCACACCCTCACCCCTAGTGGTAGGGGTGTAGCTTACGCCCACAGTATTTTTATAAGAGTGGCGAGGACGTAAGCTGCAGCAGTTATTTGAAGATGAAGAGGCTTGCTCAGGATAGAGTAGCATGAGAGCTGAATCAAACTGGTCTGCGAACTGGAGTCCACAACAGCAACAGCAACAACAACAAATGAACCTAAAAAATTTGGTTGAAATTGCTGCAAGTGTTCCTGAGTTATTCTTCAAAGAATCGAACTGCCCTGTATAAAACAGCTTCAAACCTCACATTACTTTACAAATGAAATACTGCGTTAAATATTTAAATTATCAAGTAAGCATGAAGAAGCTTTGAAAAGATTTGGAATTATGTTTAATATTTATTCGAAGTTGCTAAGTGCCCTCATTATCACTGGATGAGTATAATCTAGGTAATTTGCGCTTTGTTTTAGGAAAACTTAGTTTTTCAGTAGTTCAATGGGTATGGTGTCATATCTCTTGCATCGTGCATCGTAAAACTCTATAATTTTGCATGTACGCCCAGTGGTGTACGTGGATACTGTCTGCGAAATATTTTACGAATAAAGTTAGTATTAAAGAATTAATAAATTAAAACATCACCTCATGCGTTTTGTGGAAGTTTTTCACGCATCTCAATGTTTATGATGACATATCTCCCGAATTATGGGTCGTGCCGGGATATAATTTTGCACATACTTGTTGGTGTGTGTAAATACTGTCTGAAAAATACATTGCGAATGTATTTAGTATTAAAGAAGTAATACATTAAAACTTCGTACCTGATGCGGCAGTTTTACTGCATGAAAAGAAAAAACGTAGTAAAAGTGAGCGATAAAGTTTTTTCTTTTCATCATTTCGTTGGGGAGGGGGGGGGGCGGTGTGGAGGGCACCAGCGGGAGAAGTTTCACAACTGTTTGAAATTTTGTGTAAAGTTCGTTCGGAATCGCCAAGAGCTCTCATTCTGAAATAATGGACGAATATTGTCTGGTTATTTGCCCTTCCTCACTCCATTCCCTTTGAGAGATAGGCGGTTCTTACCCTCACAGTGCTCTTTCCAGATATCAAGTAATATATGTACCAAGTTTGGTTTTAATAGATCTAATAGTTTAGGACGAGATGTTCAACACAAATACACACATTCATACGTACATATGTACGTAAAAAAAAACTATTGATATTCTGATGTTGTATTTTGTACAGTATCATAAATGATGTGTTTGCTATATCTAGGTACTCGAAGATGGTCTCGTATGACACTGGTCACGTTTGAATAAAACCAGTAAATACAGTTGATAGTGTTATCCTTAATACATGCTACATCTCCATCTGGTCCTTCCGTCTTTTCTTTCTAGTATATTGCGTTTTCTGTTTTCCTGAAAAGTATTACCTCAGTGATTATAAGTATTCCGGGTACAAGGTTTTTCAGCGTGGTTTATGCTCACCCCTCTGGATAGTGTAAGGAGCTACTAGTCACCTGTTTTGACAGCTCCCGAAACACAGTGGGAATGTATTCCCATATTTTTATTCTTTTTCCGTTTTTATTGTTCTTGTTGACAATCACTGGTTTTAATTCTTACAGTTTTTGTGCACGTAGCTCAATCAACTACAAAATACCTACGAGCTTACGGAACATCGCATCAGATTTGTGACTGGTTTCAGTACTTCCTGACAGAAATCACAACCTCGATCTTTGCAGGATGAATCTAAATGTAATGTCGGGAAAAACCGAGAGAGAGTTAGAAGACCGTTACTGCTTACAGTATATATCCGTGTTCTAGTGGCTAACGTAGGAAGCACAGTGAGGCGGTTCGTGTTGTCCACAGGAATGTACCACACCAGGGGAGCGTTGAAACTTCCTGTAACGAAATAGATGAAGACATGCAGGATTTCGACGACTTGGTCAGTGTCTGGCTGTTGTCCTGAACACAAACAAATCTACTGCAGTGCGCCTAGATAGACGAAGAGATCGACACCATGTAACTACACTATTGGCTACAAATAATTGAAAATACACATATCAAAAAAAGTTTTGCATCACCTCGCTTCCGAAAGTTCCGGAACCTCTACAGAAAAATGGAATAGAGATCAACAGATATATCGTTTCCGCCATTTTTATTGCTCCTGAAAACCACACATTGCATGTTGTACCACCATACGGCAAGATCTTGAGAGGGGGTCGTCCAGGTTGCTGTACGCACCGGTACCTCTAATTCCCCGGAAACACGTCCTCTTGCATTGATGCATGCCTGTATTCTTCGTGGCATACAATCCACAAGTTCATCAAGGCACTATGGGTCCAGATTGTCCCACTCCTCAACGGCGATTCGGCATAGATCCCTCAGAGGGGTTGGTGGGTCACGTCGTCCATAAACAGCGCTTTCCAATCTATCCCAGGCATGTTCGATAGGGTTCATGTCTGGAGAACATGCTGGCCACTCTAGTCGAGAGATGTTATCCTGAAGGAAGTCATTTATAAGCTGTGCACGAAGGGGGCGCGAATTGTCATGCATGAAGACGAATGTCTCGCCAATATGTTGCTGATATCGTTGCACTATCGGTCGGAGGATGGAATTCACGTATCGTACAGACGTTACGGCGGCTTCCATGACCACCAGCGGCGTACGCGACCCCACATAATGCCACCCCAAAGCAGCAGGGAACCTCCATGTTGCTGCACTCACTGGACAGTATGTCTAAAGCATTCAACCTGACCGGGTTGCCTCCAAACACGTTTCCGACGATTGTCTGGTTGAAGGCATATGCGACATGAAGAGAACGTGATGCCAATCCTGAGCGGTGCATTCTGCATGTTGTTGCGTCCATCTGTACCACGCTGCACGGTGCCCAGGTTACAAAGATGGACCTCACCATGGACGTCGGGAGTGGAGTTGCGCATCATGCAGCCTAACGCGCAAAGTTCGAGCCGTAACACCACGTCCTGTGGCTGCAGGAAAAGCATTATTCAACATGTCGGCGTTGCTGTTAGGGTTCCTCCGAGCCATAATCCGTAGGTAGCAGTCATCCACTGCAGTAGTGGCCAATGGGCGGCCTGAGCGAGGCGTGTTATCGACAGTACCTCTCTCTCTGTATCTCCTCCATGTCCGAACAACATCGCTTTGGTTCACTCCGAGGCGCCTGCACACTTGTTTAGAGACCTTACTGACACAAAGTAACAATGCAGAAGCGATGGAACCGCGGTATTGACCGTCCAGGCGTGGCTGAACTACAGACAAGGCGAGCCGTGTACCTCCTTACTGGTGGAACGACTGGAACATCGGGTGTCGGACCCCCTCCGTCTAATACGAGCTGCTCGTGCATGATTGTTTACATCTTTGCGTGGGTTTAGTGACATTTTTGAACAGTCAAAGGGGCTGTGTTTGTGATACAATTCCACAGTCAACTCCTATCTTCGGGAGTTCTGGGAACCGAGGTAACGTAAAACTTTTTTTGTTGTAGTAACAACCGTAAGATGTTTAGGAGTAGTTGTCCAGAGCAACGTAAAGTTAAATGACCACATGAAACTAACTATAGAAAAAGCTCATGTTAAAGGGAGATTCACTGGAAGAATGTTACGCAAATGTAGTTCGTTCAGAAAAGAAAACATTTATGTGGGAAATTCCTGAGTATTACTTCTCAGCCTGGGACAATTTACCAGGTAGGATACACAGGAGATAGAGAACATCCAACGAAGAGAGGCGTGTTTCGCAATGGGGTCGTTTAGTAAATGCGAAAGCGTTACACATACATTCAACACACTCTACTGGCAGACGGTTCAACGGCGAAGTTGTGCATCCCGAAGAGGTTCAACATTAAAATTCCGAGAGCGTCCGTTAGAAGGAAAGGCGGGAAAAATTACTTCTTTCCCCATTTTACCCTCTAAAATCAGAGAAATCAGAGCTCGTAAGGAGGCTTTGTGACAGTCGCTCTTTGCACGCACTGTTCACGAATCGAATAGGGAATTGGAGAAACGACACTGCCTCCAGAGGTTCCTTCCGCCACTTGTCGGGTCTAGATGCGAATGAATATAGCATGTGGGCCTATATCACAACTAGATGAGAACGACAACTAAAAGTTCACAATAAATCAAATTATTTTAAAATTTGAAGAAGATTGGACCGTAGAATGTGATAAGTTGCGAGATTACAACGATGCACCCTAATTTTGGAAACCTGTATTTGAGGGCGCATAGGCCTAGTCGAGTGTGTGCATAGGCCAAGTCGAGTGTGTGAACGGTGCACGGCACGAGTATAGTAATTTATGAGAGTTACGTTTCGCAGCGAGCAAACAAGTCGCTTCCCTTGCAGTTGGCAAACTGGGAGTGCAGATAAAGGCGCTGGCTTCGCAGAACCCCGCCCTGGCGCTCGCGCGCCCTGCGTGAGGTGGTGCGTGCAGCGCGGGCCGCCAGCAGGTGCCGGATAGCTGCCGGCCTTCGAGGCAGCTCAGCGATAGCGGTTATCAGTGCGTACACACACACACACACACACACAACGAGTGTGCGCGCGCAGCAGTTACGTAAAGCACGTGTAGCTGTGCGCCGGCTTCCCATTCTCACGGTCTGGCCGGCCACCTACCTGTCACACTACCCCTCCACCAGCGCCGTCGCTGCAGTTGTAACGGCCGTCACTGCAACTAGCCTCACCGTCTCTTCCGTTATGCGACACTTACTCTTCTGTACAATCCCAGCAGATAACCGTCTCTCGTCCGAGTAACATTAAATACTAAGGACTGGAAAAATTCGTATGGGAATTATGGTCGACCACCGTTTTGGTCATTTATACCGGGCGAGGCAGCCAGTGGTTAAGATCCAGATTCAGGTTTTATTCCGCTAAATCGCTTTATAAGCCTACATTGGAAAGGGTCTTTAAGAACAGGCAAGTCCGTTTTTCTTCCATCAATCCTCGGACTCGTTCGATGGGACCCGCCACGAATTCCTCTCTTGTGCCGAATACTTTATCCAAAGTAGCACCTGAAACCTACTTCCTCAACTATTTGTTGGATGTATCCCAATTTTTGTGTTGCCTTACACTTTCTGCCCTTCGCGGCTCCCTCTAGTGCAGTAGAAGTTATTGTCTAATGTCTTAAGCCATGTCCTATCATCCTCTTCCTTCTTCTTGTCGGTATCTCCCTCTTTTCTCCAATTCTGCAGAATCTCCTCATTCTTTATCTTAACAGTCCACGTAATTTTCGACATCCCACACGTGTCAAACGCTTCGTTTCTGTTATTTTCTCGCTTTTACACAGTCCGTGACTCACAAACATACAATGATGTGCTCCAAACATACATTATCAGAAATTTATTCTTCACAGTAACGCCGATGTCTGATACCAGCCGATTTTTGTTGGCCAAGAATGCCCTCCTTGCCAACGCTAATCTGCTTTTCATGTCCTCCTTCCTTCCTCCGCCATGTACTTTTTACTTCCAATAAAGCAGAATTCCTTTGCTTAGTTCACTTTCTGCTCCCCAATTTCAATGCTGCTATTTCTATTACTTATTATTACTCTCGTCTCTTTCTTGAGTTTCACTCTACATTCCATTCATAACACACCATTCTGTTCAGTATGCCCAGTAATTCTTTCGCTCTTTCGCTGAGGATAGTAATGTTATCAGCGAATCTCACCAATGATATCTTTTCACCCTGAATTTTAATCTCACTCTTGAACTTTTGTTTCATTTCTGTCACTGTCGCTTCGATGTAGGGATTGAACGGTATGGGTGAAAGATTGTATCCATGTCTTCCACTCTTCTTAATCCGAGGCTTCGTTCTTCGATTTCGATTCTTATTGTTCCCTCTTGGTTCTTGTACATACTGCATACTACCCGTCTTTTCCTAAAGCCTACCCCTAGTTTATCAGAATTTCGGACATTTTGAATAGTTTACATTATCAGATGCTTTTTCCAGTCGGATAAATTCTAGGAACGTATTCTGATTTTTCTTATGTCCTGCTACGATTATAAATCGCAACGTCAAAGTTGCCTGTCCGGTGCCCTTACCTTTCCGAAAACCAAACTGACTGTCAACTAACAAATCCTCAATTTTCTTTTCAGTTCTTGTATATATTATTCCTGTCAAAACTTGAATCCATGAACCGTTAAGCTGATTGTGCGATAGTTCTCGCACTATCTTAGGAACTGTGTGGATGATATTTTTCCAGAAATCTGATGGTATGTCTCCAGACACAGATTGTACACATCAACTTACATAGTCGCTTAGTTGACTCTCCAGACACAGATTGTACACATCAACGTACGTATTCGCATCGTTGCCACTTATTTGACACTTAGTTATCAATTATTTCAGATGTTCCCAAGGAATGTTATCGATCCGTTATTCCTTATTTGATCGCAAGTCTTCTGAAGACCTATTAAACTCTCTCTATCCCCTATATCTTCCACATCAGCTTTCATTTTTGCTTCTAGTCCACTACACGCAGCAGCCGGCTACACGGGTAGCAGGGGTTGTGTGGTGTGGACTGGGCGGTTTTTTAGGTTAGATGGCCTCGGGCAAGTACAGAAAGGGCAACAGCCTCAAAGGGTGCGGGGCAAAGTCAGGGCATGCGGGGACCAAGCAGCAATCGGTATTGTAATTGTAAACTGTCGAAGCTCCATTGGTACAGTACCGGAACTTCAAGCGCTGATAGAAAGCACCGAAGCTGAAATCGTTATAGGTACGGAAAGCTGGTTGAAGCCAGAGATAAATTCTGCCGAAATTTTTACAAAGGCACAAACGGTGTTTAGAAAGGATAGATTGCATGCAACCGGTGGTGGCGTGTTTGTCGCTGTTAGTAGTAGTTTACCCTGTAGTGAAGTAGAAGTGGATAGTTCCTGTGAATTATTATGGGTGGAGGTTACACTCAACAACCGAGCTAGGTTAATAATTGGCTCCTTTTACCGACCTCCCGACTCAGCAGCATTAGTGGCAGAACAACTGAGAGAAAATTTGGAATACATTTCACACAAATTTTCTCAGCGTGTTATAGCCTTAGGTGGAGATTTCAATTTACCAGATATAGACTGGGACACTCAGATGTTTAGGACGGGTGGTAGGGACAGAGCATCGAGTGACATTATACTGAGTGCACTATCCGAAAATTACCTCGAGCAATTAATCAGAGAACCGACTCGTGGAGATAACATCTTGGACCTAGTGATAACAAACAGACCCGAACTTTTCGACTCTGTAAGCGCAGAACAGGGAATCAGTGATCATAAGGCCGTTGCAGCATCCCTGAATAGGAATATAAAAAATGGGAGGAAGGTTTATCTGTTTAGCAAGCGTAATAGAAGGCAGATTTCAGACTACCTAACAGATCAAAACGAAAATTTCTGTTCCGACACTGACAATGTTGAGTGTTTATGGAAAAAGTTCAAGGCAATCGTAAAATGCTTTTTAGACAGGTACGTGCCGAGTACAATTGTGAGGGACGGGAAAAACCCACCGTGGTTCAACAACAAAGTTAGGAAACTACTGCGAAAGCAAAGAGAGCTTCACTGCAAGTTTAAACGCAGCCAAAACCTCTCAGACAAACAGAAGCTAAACGATGTCAAAGTTAGCGTAAGAAGGGCTATGCGTGAAGCGTTCAGTGAATTGGAAAGTAAAATTCTATGTACCGACTTGACAGAAAATCCTAGGAAGTTCTGGTCTTACGTTAAATCAGTAAGTGGCTCGAAACAGCATATCCAGACACTCCGGGATGATGATGGCATTGAAACAGAGGACGACACGCGTAAAGCTGAAATACTAAACACCTTTTTCCAAAGCTGTTTCACAGAGGGAGATGGTTCAAATGGCTCTGAGCACTATGGGACTCAACATCTTAGGTCATAAGTCCCCTAGAACGTAGAACTACTTAAACCTAACTAACCTAAGGACATCACACACACACTTTGCCCAAGCAGGATTCGAACCTGCGATCGTAGCAGCCCCGCGGTTCTGGACTGCAGCGCCAGAACCGCACGGCCACCGCGGCCGGCCACAGAGGAAGACCGCACTGCAGTTCCTTCTCTAAATCCTCGCACAAACGAAAAAAATGGCTGACATCGAAATAAGTGTCCAAGGAATAGAAAAGCAACTGGAATCACTCAACAGAGGAAAGTCCACTGGACCTGACGGCATACCAATTCGATTCTACACAGAGTCGCGAAAGAACTTGCCCCCCTTCTAACAGCCGTGTACCGCAAGTCTCTAGGGGAACGGAAGGTTCCAAATGATTGGAAAAGAGCACAGGTAGTCCCAGTCTTCAATAAGGGTCGTCGAGCAGACGCGCAAAACTATAGGCCTATATCTCTGACGTCTATCTGTTGTAGAATTTTAGAACATGTTTTTAGCTCGCGTATCATGTCGTTTCTGGAAGCCCAGAATCTACTCTGTAGGAATCAACATGGATTCCGGAAACAGCAATCGTGTGAGACCCAACTCGCTTTATTTGTTCATGAGACCCAGAAAATATTAGCTACAGGCTCCCAGGTAGATGCTATTTTCCTTTACTTCCGGAAGGAGTTCGATACAGTTCCGCACTGTTGCCTGATAAAGAAAGTAAGAGCCTACGGAATATCAGACCAGCTGTGTGGCTGGATTGAAGAGTTTTTAGCAAACAGAACACAGCATGTTGTTATCAATGGAGAGACGTCTACAGACGTTAAAGTAACCTCTGGCGTGCCACAGGGGAGGGTTATGGGACCACTGCTTTTCACAATATATGTAAATGACCTAGTAGATAGTGTCGGAAGTTCCATACGGCTTTTCGCGGATGATGCTGTAGTATACAGAGAAGTTGCAGCATTAGAAAATTGTAGCGAAATGCAGGAAGATCTGCAACGGATAGCCACTTGGTGCAGGGACTGGCAACTGACCCTTAACATAGACAAATGTAATGTATTGCGAATACATAGAAAGAAGGATCCTTTACTGTGTGATTATATGATAGCGGAACAAACACTCGTAGCAGTTACTTCTGTAAAATATCTGGGAGTATGCGTACGGAGCGAATTGAAGTGGAATGATCATATAAAAAGGCGGGTATCAGGTTGAGATTCCTTGGGAGAGTCCTTAGAAAATGTAGTCCATCAACAAAGGAGGTGACTTACAAAACACTCGTTCGACCTATAATTAAGTATTGCTGATCAGTGTGAGATCCGTACCAGATCGGGTTGACGGAGGAGACAGACAAGATCTAAAGCAGAGCGGCGCGTTTCGTCACAGGGTAATTTGGTAACCGTGATAGCGTTACGGAGATGTTTAGCAAACTCAAGTGGCAGACTCTGCAAGAGCAGTGCTCTGCACCGCGGTGTAGCTTGCTCGCCAGGTTTCGAGAGGGTGCGTTTCTGGATGAGGTATCGAATATATTGCTTCCCCCTACTTATACCTACCGAGGAGATCACGAATGTAAAATTAGAGAGATTCGAGCGCGCACTGAGGCTTTCCGACAGTCGTTCTTCCCGGGAACCATACGCGACTGGAACAGAAAAGGGAGGTAATGACAGTGGCACGTAAAGTGCCCTCCGCCACACACCGTTGGGTGGCTTGCGGAGTACAAATGTAGATGTAGACGTAGATGTAGTAGACAGTTCCTCTTTCTAGTATATGCTTTCAGTATACCCATTCCACCAACCCACTCTCTTCTCTGCGCTTAGGGGAAGGAGCTGCAACGGCTCGCAATTAACTGTGAACATATGTTAATAACTATCCACTTTCTGAAAATGAGAAAACACTAAGCTTATGTTCAAGCATTAAAGCAGAAGTCGTGACCGGATTATAGACCAACCTCCCTGTAAAATTAGGGCAGTACAGATAAAAAATGTGAAGAGAGGCGTTGCCTACCAATCCCCGCCCATTTGGGATAACAGTACGCGGACAATTAATTGTTTCTGACCCATGTATCAAATACTGGAACCATACGGAAATGTAATCTTGAAATAACCGAATTCAACAAAACCATAAGCATATTTATAAGTAACTTAAGGTTCTACAAAATATGGTTTTCATAAGTGAATGCTAATTACGGATCCTGAATACATCTTGTTAAATTTAAGGAGGCTATTACCATGGGAGCAGTCACATTTGAAGTCTGCTACGGAACTGGCTGCAGTATACTCCGCACGAACCCACACACAAGGCAGAATGCATCGGGACCACAGTTACCGATCACGACCAAATTCTCCACAAAAAAGGTGTATCTCAGATGTGTCATTTGTGTGGTAAAAATTGGAGACTAGCCCACGAGCGTCAGCATCTTCTAGTTCATCATCTTGACACAGTTCCTCTTCGTTATGAATTTCATCTGACGAAAAGCTATTGTCATAAAAGGGTCTTTCTCTTCTTATTCTTTTGTTTTCCCTCTACAACTTCCTTTTCTGCTGCTTCTTTAACAGAAAGTTTCTTACCGTTCTTCCTTGCTTTCGCTTCTTCCAAAATCCGCTCCCTTGGAGTGGACGAGCATTTCTGAATGTTGTTTAGGCCTTCATTCGCTTGATCGTAATATTTTTGTTGTCATCCAAGGCATTGGAGAAATGTCTAGTACAGACAGCACTGCTCCGCCGCAATAAGATTAATGAATCACATTTGACTGGCCTCTCTTTCAGCCGCCTAAACATCTGTAGGTGATTCATTCACTGAAAGCACATGTGGATTAAGAAGAAATATTCCTGTCTTTTTAAAGTCAGAAGGAGTTTTATCAATTCCTGCAACCTTGGTGTAAGCAGGATTACAGAAAACAGGGACGTCTGTCTTGCAGGATGTTTGAAATGGACGACTTCTCATAAATGAAGTGCATTCTTGGTTTTTTTGTTATTTATTTACAACATGCTTCATTACATTATTTGTAATACTACATGTACATATCGTATGCACGTGCGTTCGCGTGTGTGTGTGTGTGTGGGGGTGTGTGTGTGTGTGTATGTGTGGTGTAATGTTTGTGTTGTACAATGATGATGACGATGATGAGAGAAGGGAAAGAATGAAACCCGTTGCCAGCACACAGCCCCACTCCTCGCGAAGAGCGCAAAGGGGGTTGCCGAGATGAACGTCCCCACCCGACGAACGGATGAGCATCAAGAGTCGCTTCCCCTCACCTCATGAGAGACTGCGCACAGGTCTGGTATTCACACCAGCACACTGGAGCAAAGTCTGGTGATCAGGAGCTTTATACCACCACCTCTCTTCCCTTGCCGCCCACTTTCGGGCCTGCGTACCCTCGGGTCGAGAGCCACACCACAAGCATTTGTTAGCCACCTTTGGCCACGGAGGTGGGTTGCATTCTATTTTGTAAGCGAACATCATTGATCCGTAGAAAGAAAGTCTAATGGCTGCAATCGACGGGAAGTGTGTGGTGGCAAGCAAATCGTAAAATGCTATTTTCTTTATAGAAATTGTAACTCATTCGGAATTTGTGACAGGAATGACCTCCATAGTGAAAAAGGTTCGACCTGCAAGTAAAGACTGTGTTTGTTCTGCGAAATGTTTCAGCCATCTTAGAAACAATTCTTCAGTGATCCATCCCGACTTTGAACAACAATAAATGATTTCGACAAGTCCTCCAAGCGTTAATGCCGGCGGCATTCTCACGCCGGGAAAACTAAAAATGAATGGTATGCATATGCCTATCGCATTCGTGACACAACACACAGTTATGTTTCGGCCACGTTCCAAACTTCTGGCAGTTCCTAATTGTTTCTGTCCTATCGGACGGATGATTAAAGCAGGTTTCTGCACTGTACAAATTCCCGTCTCGTCGACATTGTAAATCCATGATGGTGGAAATTTATACTTCTCAACAACGGTCATGATGTTGTCTTAAACCAGCAGTCGTATATCTTTTTTATTAAATGCAAGAATTCTGCTCTATCCCAGCCAGTTTAGTTTTATAGCTGAAACAATGTTTTAACTTGTTTCCTTCTGCAAATTCGTAAGCAACGCGCCTCAGTTCCGTTAAACTCACACTAGAAAACAATTTCGCCAATTCAGCAATGATCAGGAAGTTCTTTTCCTTGTTGTTCACTAAAGAGTGTTTTCTTGCCTATTTTTGGACCAATTGAAACACTCAACTTAAAACATTTGGAAAGTGTAGCCTCACGAATACGAAACGGTGGTCCAGCTTCGCAAATTTTCTTTCCATTTCGAACTGCAGCTGGAATAGTTTTTCTGTCCACGAAGCCTTACAAGTTTTCCGCGCATAATTCCAAACTATTTGGAAACAAAGCAATTATTTTTCTAACGGCATCGTAAATTTCACATATTGGTTATCATAAAAACCCACGTAAAAATCAAACAGTTCTTAACTACGCGAGAGGTTATGGTACGGAGGACATAGCACCGTGTCTCGGCCTGAGGCCCATTACCCAAGTTGCGCCATTTTGTTTAATTCACTTTCACATTGAAACGGAACATAAAACTAACGAAGCAAAGCAAGCTTTTTGTAGCGCACAGTTCACGGAATATCATTAGGCACTTTTGCTACACACTGAAACCACGGTTTCCTACTCACCTTGTTTAAGAACCTCAAAACTTCTTTTAGAAAAATTTGTAACAAAATAAAAATCCAACCATAACTCAAACGCCTCTTACGAAAGCAACTCCGACGTACTGGTGGTAACTTCGGGAAGCTATCACTATATGTGACCGCACTCGTGTTCCTTTTATGGTCCGGAAGCAGCTGACTTGTCACGGTGCGTGCCATCCCCCGCCGTGTAACATCACCACGTGAACGGCCGTGCCGAGGCGGAACACCGGCTCCCGCCTGGCGCGCTCAGCACTCGGCTGCGCTGCGCACTCTTCACCACTTCTCTTTTGCCTTTACGGCAGAGGGGACAGGGGAGGAGGGGTGGGGGAGGGGGGCTTGGCGTACGGCCCCTGATCACCAGTGATTGCACCAATGTCCTGAGTTCAGCTTTAAACCTCTTCGCAGTGTCTAGTGAAGTGAACTGCTGATCGTCGGATGTGGACGTAAGGTTCGACGGCCACCTCGGTGCTCTTCGAGGGAACGCATTTTCACTATGAAGTTCGGGTGTTGTGTGGACCAGATGCAATGTCGCGTCCAGCAACAGTGAAATGGTGGCAGCAGTTTTAGGAACGCCGCACAGACGCGTGTGAAGCTGACCGGGATGTCCAAATCTTGCATCGTGCGGCTATGTGCCGGCAACAGGATTTACACCCTCCCTTCTCTCATCACATCTATCTCTGACGCTACACTACATACTCACACTCCTTACAGTCACCTACACTTAATAGCTACACTCACACACACAGCTCTCATACTTATTCAAAGAAAGGAGCCTGCGGACGCGAAGGATAGGGAAGACTTTTTCATTAGGCAGCCGAACTTGCCCTTCGGAGTCTCCCAGCCATTCGTGCCATACGACTCTGTTTTACTCACTAACCATTACCCCTCTCTCTCCCCTCACAGAGGAACTCCTATTCCACAGTAAATGCAAACGTATGTACTTTTAATTTCACCGAAGGTTGTTTTGATTTTTCTATATGCTGAATCAGTGCTTCCAACGTCTGTTTCTTTTTCGACTCCTTCTCGTTTACCCTATAACCGTGTGACGTGTCTTTATTCAGCTGAGGTTGAACTGCGACTATGGACCGTATCTGTTACTATTAAAGTGTCCAAGTGGAGGATAGATTAAAATATCCGTTTCAGTTTAGACACATCTCCTTCCCTTTAAGATTTAGCTGAAGGCCCGCTGATTGTTTCATCCGATAATCATTTAAAAAGAAAGTGCAACGGACAACTATCTTTTACGTTTAACAAGTTAACCGAGGAGACAGAGCAGGGCTTCTAATTTATTAATGAGGTTTTCAATTCATTCTTCCACAACTACACTAGAGGAAAGGGGATGGGATTGCAGTGTAGAAATCGTGAATTACTTCTCCACATATGGTACGAATAATTCATTGAACAATTGGATTGAACATAGAGCAAGTATAGAGAAAATAGCAGCGTTCACAAAATAATTGATTGGTGTTGTTACCAACTTTACACGAAGATGTAATGAAGTACTTCGGAGCACCAAATCGAATGACTATATGCGCTGGTTGGCAGGAGTTAGGAACACGAGACTACCGGTCGTACATCCGCTCACACCACAAAGCACCAACACACCGCCATAAACACTGCATTATTACTTCCAAAAATACAATAAAACACAATGACTACAACAAAACGCAGTGACTACTCAGCAGAGTATCGCGGCTAGACACGTGATATACAGCGTGCTCCCGTAACAGCCTGCAAAAAATGTAACAGGGCACAGACGAGGCTCCACTGCACAAATCTGAGGCCAAGTACCTGGGGTCGAAGAAGCCAGCTTAAAGAGATATCAAAGTAAATTTGTCTACGGCGTTGTCTAGTATTACTGTTTTACAGCTTACTTACAACTAAGATGCGTACAAGTTTACATGTATTTTGCTGTTTATTTACGTGTATGTTCTTCATTTCCTGCAAGGAAACAACGAGGATGAACCTGATTACCAGGAAGTCACGGTGCAGTTGTTCTTTACTTTACTTGTCCGTAAGGTGGCTCTGCTGTGTGGTACTTACATTGTCCCATGACAGGGTGTGCTATGAATGAACGACAGACGCATTCATTACTCAGTGCTATTCAGAGTTGTAGAGTACAATACGGTGAAGCAGAACCGGTACAGTATTTCCTGGTCGCTGCGTTGGAAGGGGAGGTCCTATTCCCTGGCCTGTGAGGTCGCCTGGCGTGAATCTGATTATTTCCTACGGGGATATGTAAAGTCACTTGTGTGTGAGGTGCCACTGGATACGGAGATGGAGTTAGTTGGCAGAATTGTAGCTGACTGTGGTGAGATTCGAAACACATCAGGAATGTTTGTCAGGGTGAGTCAGGATCTTGTTCGCCGATGTAACGCATGCATTGAGATAGATAGCCGTCGCTTTACGCATATTTTGAAAGGTACAGTACAAATGGCACGTTCACTGTGTCAGTTAATTACTGTAAATGAGAAAGTACACGGTGACGTGATTTTATTACTATTGTCTCCTTAACGTGGATTCTCTCACCCCAGGTTCCCTACCTCAAACTGTTCAGCGGAGCATCCTCTATGTCGTGTCAAATTTTTGCAGGCTGTTACAGAAACACGCTGTAGAATGTGGGCTGATCAATACGTGGTCGGACTTGGCCACAATTCGTACAAAGAAAACTTATAACTTCGACAAAATTTACAGACATATAGTGAAGTATACAAACGATCCACGAATGCTGAACGCGAGAGCAGTTGGAAAAGTAATAAAAGCACGAACCGAAAGCGATAAAGTTACACAAACAACGAAAGTACTCCAATCTGCTCACAAAATAACTTGTCTGAGTCAATACATATTCCACACTACACACTGAAATCGATCTACTGATTGATTGTAAAGATGCAAGACACTTTACTCTGCTCGCATGTGGTTGAGAAACCGAAATTCTCACAATGGAAAACATCTATTTACAACAGAAAAATTCAGTGGAAATTGAAATTGCTTTACATATAATACTCACACATATTTACTGTAGGTTAACAAAGAATGAGCTTAGACATCGCCAGCGACTACGTGCCAGTGTGACTGCACAAACCCACCGAATTTCAAGTACCAAAAACTCATGAACGATCTAAAATTCAATCTCGCAGCCCTCGTACTTTCGTTTAAAAGCCATAGTCTAGTCTTTCTGTTCTGTCCCACACTTCGAGCCTAGCTCATTTGTACACTAAGTATTCTTGCTGAAGAACTAAATAATTATATTAAATCTTCACATGAAATTATTCCCACTGTAACTAGCACGACACTTTGATACCTTCAGTCGTGAACTGGCCACATATCAGGCTGTACTCGTCAAGCTCCATCTGAACTGTAGCCCTTCCAGTCCCCAGTCTGCCGCTTCCGCCACCCCTGAGGTGTTGGGGCGTCAAAGATGCAGACGTCTCACCTTGTGTGTGCTATTGTACTTGTACCAGCTCTGATGACAAAATTAGACCTCTCTGTCTGTCTGCTAACGCTAAACCTGTTGGCAAGACAGGAGGAGTAGAGGAAACTACATTAGCACGCAGTTACTGACTGCTCTCACGAAAATTCACATTCAGTCGCTTTAGTCACGCATCACATGTTAAATGTTGGAACAAGAATGTGTGGGGGTGATTCAGGTGCCCACGTATTTGTAACATAATAAAGAAAACAAAGACATATCCGTGTAAATGAGAAACTTCTTTCTGAGAGACCAGTGGCACACAAGCAACAGATAACTCTCATTTGCTCTTTTCTTTTCCACCAACATTCTGTAATACTTTCACCATGTCTCTGTTTCCTTTCTTCAGACCACTTCACCCGTGTTCTCTTACTGATTCTGCCTTGGCACTTTCTAATCACTTTCGTTCTGAAAGTGTCTCGTTTGCTGCTTTTTCTCTCTTTGCTTTTATTTACTTATTTTACTGGCAAAATTAGGGCCACCAACCCTCTATCGCATCTAACCAAGCATTCTATATACTTCAGGAAGTCAGTTACGCACGTCGTCTCACGCTAAAACCATTGCACTGCACTGTTAGAAGAGAGCACATGTTCCGGGTATCCTCCACATACAGTTCTGTTGCTATATGGATAACAGGTGTATCACAGTGATGCTTTGAAATGGTATGGCAACTGGAAAGGTACACCGAAGCTAAAGTACGCGGGACCATACGAGTCTTGTAAGCAAAATGTCTAAATTGCACACCGATTCCCCGAGTAATTCTGTGGCTATACGCACCAAATGCAGTGTATCGTCCAGCCGCGGTGACATGGTGCCAGCAATTTGAACAACAGCAGCACAGACGCTCAATGTGAGAGAGGGGGAGAAGAGATTGGCAGAGCGGTGGGAGGAAATAGATGGAGACCGAAAGTAGAAGATGGAAGAGAGGGAGAGGAGACAGGGAGGAGAAGGAGATTAGGAAGTACATCCTGTTTCTATACATATTCAAAAAGCGCTCTATCTCTCTTCTTTTCTCTCCTTTCCATTTAACCAGACTAAGTCACAGCAACGTGTGGCCGAGTGCAGCTACTGTAGAATAAAACATTTAGAAACTACTGTATAGCAGAAACAAAATATGGGTTACATATGTTCTTGAGAAGTACAAGTATAAAGACAGATCACAGGAAGGCAGATTTAAACTATGAGCACTAACAGCAGTGGACATGAGAGAAGCGATAGAAAAGGGGGAGAAAGAGGAACGTAATAAAATAAATTAATGAGAACAGGCGAAGAGACAGTACGTGACTAAGAAATGAAAAGACATGGAAAAATAGCTGGGAGAAGGTGCGAGCCTTTGCTTTTCTGGTTTACTGAGGGAGAAACTGGTAATATAAGTTAATTTTTGGGAAAAATATATGAGGGTGATTGAAGGAATGACTTCAGCCCCTTCTTAAAACTTAGAGGACATTGAATTGTGCACAGAATGCAGAGTGACTCATTTCGGACGCGAAAGCAGCAAGCAGCAACAGAGAAGGAGTCTCTGAATGTCTTTATTTTGTGCTTTCCATTATGATGGGAAGACGGCTACCTAATGTCTGTGCAGCATAAATGTTCCAGAAATATTACGTTTCTTTTCCTTATTGTTTCTGTCATTTCTTTCTATACTTTTATGTTTGTTTAAACGTTACTTCTTAAATGCCACTCTTCTTTCCTTTTTACTGGACCTAAAATTTTCCGCGTGATTCTTTTCTCTAATCTATCTAGTTTGTATAATGTATGTATATAGACTTGTGGCACGATTGGTTGGGAGTCCCTCAACAAGGATTATCGTACAGCTGGTGCAAGTCTTTCAATTGGAGGTCACTTCTGCGACCTACGTGCCCATAACCTAACTCAGTAATCCTACCGCGGAAACGCGACCCACAGTTTATCATGGAATCCAAACCACATTCTGTTCCTGGCCTGTCATTAAGAGCTGAAGGATAGGGTAAAGGCAGAATCAACAATTTCAAGATCTGACTGGGTTTCTATAGCGCGACCTAGGCACTAACTTGTGCAGAGGCTTTCTCGTTTCCCTACACTAATGTAATACATGATTTTTGCATTTTTTATATGTACTTTTGGTCAAATGTTTGAGAGAGCAAAAACAAGACGCCCTAGAAATTACTCAAAGTATTTTGCTTGATATTTCATACCCAATTGAAGAATGAGAAAAGGACAAATGAGGTATCAAATTGACCAGCATGAAGTCGAATATTGCAAAAAAGTGTTTACTTGCTTTACAGTAATCAGGGTAATTGAGAAAAACTGAACTGCTGATTTGAGGTAACATTTTTGTCCATTTTGTAGCAACCAAAGACTGGGAGTGAACAAATGGGGTAGCGAACTGACGAGCATAAGCGTGAATTCTGAACAAAGAAAAAGCAATTGCTTGAAAGTAGTCAAGGTAATTACGAAAAACATCATAAGTGATTTAAGGAAAAATTACACAATGGATGTTTGCCTGAATTTTCATAGGTAAATGAAGAGTGGGAAATGGACAGATCGGGGACCAAATTGACAATCATGGAAAAAAAATGTGAAAATGAAAAGGTTTGAATAATGCAGTCAGAGGTTTCGTGAAATGATTTATCTAACAGTAAGAAATAGAATAATGCACACCAAACTGGATGCTGATTGAGAATTTAAAGTTCCTCCAGACAAATATCCTTTAGCACTCTTTAAAATTCGAAATTATAAATTTAACTTTAAATCTCAATCGCCACCTCATTGCTGTACATGATATCCAGCATCATTCAAATGCATTTAAAATGTTTCACACTATTTTATTCCTTACTTTTAGACAAATCATTTTACAAAACGTTTCACCGTTTTGTTCAAGGTTTTTTGTGCTATAAACATTTTCTTTTCTTATTCCGTTTGCTGTTTATTTTCTGTATCCTTTAATTTATGGCATATTGTTGTAACACATTTTACTGAACTATCTTTCCCACATACTTGAACTTACCTTGGAATCTAATACCTACTATCTGTATTCAGTAAGTAATGAAACTTTTTTTCCTGAAAGCAGTTTTGGTTTTATTCAGGATTCCAATAAACCATATTATTGCTCACTCTTTTGGTCACAGAATCCTATATTTCAACATAATCTCCGTTGAATTCGACGGCCTTACGCCACTTCAGTGGGAGGACATGTGTGCCCGCGTGGTACCACTCTACTGGTCGCCATCAGGACCACCGTCCTACTGGATCAATAACGTCCGCATCATCCACGTACTGCCTCCTGCGGAGTGCATCCTTCATTGGGTCGGAAGTGCGAGATCCGGGCTGTAGGGTGGACGAGGAAGAACAGTCCAGTGAAGCTCTGTGAGCTCCTCTCGGGTGCGCACACTTGTGTGAGGCCCTGCGTTATCACGGAGAAGGAGAAGTTCGTTTGCATTTTTGAAGCGACGAATATGCTGAAGTAGTTTCTTCAATTTCCTGAAAGTAGTACGATACACTTCCGAGTTGGTCGCTGCGCTATTGGAGGGATGACACGAAATAGGGCAATGCTTTGGCAGTCCCAGAAGACCGCCACGATGACCTTACAGGTTAAAGGGTGGTGCTCGGAACTTCTTATTCGGAGCAGGAGTGGCGTGACGCCACTCCGTGGACTGCCGTTTTGTTTCCGTTTCGAAGTGATGAACTCACGTTTCATGTCCGACAAAAAAATGTACGACCAATCTCGAAACGTGCAAGCAATTCCGCACAGTTGGTCTTTACTATCTTCTGT
This sequence comes from Schistocerca cancellata, assembly GCF_023864275.1. Taxonomy (NCBI): domain Eukaryota; kingdom Metazoa; phylum Arthropoda; class Insecta; order Orthoptera; family Acrididae; genus Schistocerca; species Schistocerca cancellata. The sequence continues at coordinate 79,866,688 of NC_064633.1, read as the reverse complement.
TAAGCGGGGTACATACCTTTGAGTGCCCCAAATAGTGGGCGAGTGTGTCAGCACTACCAAAGAGCCGTCCAGTGAGCAGCGAGGTGTCACACTGTGCTTCGTCGATCACCGTGAAGCAAAGTGTCCGCACATCACACCGTCGCATGCGTCACAGGTGTGTGCGGCCGGGCCGGGCCGGTCGGCACGCGGAAGATGACACAAATTTGCGCGATCTCGTTGCGATGACGACAGACGCCTGGCTCAACGACTCACCGTGCTTTTGTTCAGTACCGGCTCTCCGTAGACATTCTGCAAGTGCCTACGAATATCTGCGACGCTCTGATTTTCCGGCAGAGAAACTCAGTCAGAGCCTTCTGGCTGGACCGCACCTCCGTTACAGAAGGCTACGTATAGCGCCGCCACACGTGTCGAAACTTCGTGAGCTGAAACGATTCCACGATGTCCCGCACCAAAATCCTCATTTTTTCAACCGGAATCGGCCGATAAAGAAATTGTTGCATTACTTATTGAACGCGCCACGTATAACCTGATATTTCCTTATATTCCTTGCATCTGACGTTTTTGATTAAATTTTTTTCTGCTACTTTTCCACCAAGAGTTCTCCCTTCAAATGCATTCATCAGGGAACTAATTTTTCCTAACAAGTGCTCAATAAAACTTGGGAGGAAGACTTTCTTTAACATCCCGTCGACGTCGAGGTCATTAGAGACGGGGCACAAGCTCGGATTTTGTCAGGGATGGGGAAGGAATTCGGATGTGTCCTTTCAAATGAACCATCCCGGCATTTGCCTGGAGTGACTTTGGGAAATCACGGAAAACCTAAATCTGGATGGCTGGACACGGGTTTGAACTGTCGTCCTCCAGAATTCGAGAGCAGTGTGCTAACCACTGTGCCCCCTTGGTCGGTCAAGGAAACTTGTTATTTGTATTCGAATGCTTGTTAAACTTCTTAGGTATTCATAACTAGTAAATAGAATTTGTTAGTCTTTACCTAACTAAAAAATAAGTCCACCTTTTCGTCTTCCAGCCCCAAAATATTATTTTGACTACGCACTGTGCTCCATTTTAATCTTTGCAGACAAATATCTCAAGAAGTATATGCCCTACGAGAAAAGTGTTTTGCATCAAACAGTAAGATTCTTTTCCTGGTATTACAGTATTGTCAAAAGACTGTGGAATTACATATGTGTCATGCAAAAACGTTCTTCCTGACAATGTCTTTTTTGGAGATTTGAAATGTTGCGCAGCGATTCGGACCTGGAAACTTGCTTCTCATGGGCAATGCTCTTATTGACTGAACTGTGTAGGCAAACCTCAACATATATCCTCATATTTAAAGTGTTTCTTATCTGTCTCATATTATCCGAACTTCGCAGGAGCTCTCCTGTGTACCTTATTGGACTAGCACTCCCAAAGATAAAATTTTAAACAATTCATTACAGAAAAACTCTATTGTAATAACCTAAAAAATTGAGACTAGCTCCACCTTAGTACAAAACGAAAGTAAATGTCCACTGGGAAAAGTAAAATACTGGGATACTTGAGAAGAAGAGAGCATGAGAGTAAAAATACTTGTCGAGAACAAAAATAGATTTTCCTGGAATAAATCGTTAAAATACATTGTCCATTGACAACATGCTTCTTACCACACGTTGTTATTCCTTTTTAACACCTGTCTTCCAACTTCTCTATTTAGTGTCTTACATCTATTCTACTTTAACTGTGATTCATATTCAGGAAGGTCAAATAAGCTGCTTTTTTCCTTTCAGTCATCTCTGCTATTATTGCATACCACCAAACCGATCTCATCTTATTCTCACAGTCACCAAGTGCTCCTTTGCTTGCATCATCAACGGCCTTCTTTTTACGCTTCTATTCCTTTTCTACTCTTCTCTCTGCACTTTCAAATTTGTTTGCCAGTCGCTGTTGGTGTAAGTGCTCAGTACTATTTTCTCTTCATTTGTCCAAGCTATACCTTATGAACTCAGTCTAGTTATCATATTACGACTTCTGCTGCTCGCCACTGCTCCTTATAGGATAGGGGATATAAATTTTACATTCCGCCAGATGATGGTTGCTTCCACAACTTGCCTGTATTTTAACTCTAACATCCTGAATTTTTAAACTGGCCTTTATCCTCAAGATTAGGTAATCAATAATTGATTTCAACCGTCTTGTATGGCTATAGCACGTAAATTTATGTATATCCTTGTGAGCAAACAATGTGTTTTCAATTTGTAATTCATACTTCTGCAATAAATCCACCAACCTTTCCCCATTCTCATTCCTGACATCTTCCCCATACATCCCAATAAACTTACTATTCCTGTCTTTTCCTACGCTACTATTAAAATCTGCCAGGCACTTTAGTGTGATTTCCACCGTAGCCATGTAGGTGTAGAAATCCTGCCAGTATCAGTTGATGGCCACTTGGAACGGTTTCTATAGTCTATCAACATCCGTCCAAAAAATTCTTTTCATTCAAAGGCGAGTCTTTTGTAAGGGCATAAATTCCCACTGTCGCTAGTCCAAAGATTGAGGTTCACGAATCTCCATTAACTGCTTCCCACGAGGTTTCATATTTTGACCACGGTTTATTTAGAGTGGTGGATATCCCCGCTCTCACGCAACTGCTTTTGTCTTCTCCACTAAAATAATGCGTGAACTCGAGTAGCTATTCACAAGCAGTACCCCTATTCCAGAAAGCACATCTACATTAGTGTTTGTCTTATACGCATTAGTACTTTTTGTTGTTTATTACAGATGCCCTGTACATTCCAGAAATTAACTGCAAAATCCATTTTTCATTAGGTTTACATCCCACCTTTACCGCTCAGCCTCAACATTTAGTTTGCTATCCGCCCCCTGAGGCGTGCGTTGATGTGACAACAGCTGCCCTATCAATCCCAGGTGTTTTTGAAAGTTGCGTTGTCGGTCGTAATGGAAACAAGAGCAGGACTATTTTCCCCGATAATGCCATTGTGCGTGGCACAAATGAAATGGCGTCTCCCCATTGCTGTCCCTCCAGTCTCGGCAGATAGTAGAGTTGTAGTATATAATACCCTCCGAGGTAGCCTACTGCATACACATACTGTACACGGACAATAATTAAAATTTCATTATTTGGTATCCTTCCAGGTGTTGCAGTTTTGACGGCCAGCAATGTATTTGCCACGCTGTAGGTAACGTTACCGCATTCGCGACCCTGTTCTCGTATATTGATGGGGTAGTGTTTGGCCACTCGGTGTGTGCTGACGAGAGACATCCCGTAGCGCTCCAGTGAGAACAGTAGCAGCGGCGGAGGGCGCCGGCAGGAGACGCGGTCGTCGCCCGCTGGGGGCGGCGTGGGCGGCCGGGCCGGCCGTATTTGCGTCGCCGCGTGTTTGCCGCGCGCCCTAATCCGGCCCGTGAGTTATTACGGGCAAACACCGCCCGCCATAAAGCAGTCGCCGGCCGCCTGTGTGCGCGGCCAGGTTCCCACAGCCGGTTCCCGCGCGCTCACTCCGCCAAAGTTGGAAACCGCGTCTGGCCGTTGTTCGCTTTCCAATTATGTAGCTACTATTGCAGGAGAAAAACACTACCTTAATACAAAATAGCCAAGATGTCCGTATTACTGAGCCACTACGAGATGTAGTCATAAAGTTTTGATAGACGGTCCAGTGTGTGACTGTGACTGTGACGAGCGTGATCACTACCTACGTTCCACGTCAACATGCAATAACTACTCGCAGACGACAGGTGGCAGCATTAGTAGTAGATGACGTATGCAGCGAGTCGCGGGGACAGAAAAACAGAACAGATGTTGTATAACACAACGCTTTGTCTGACGTCCAAAAGAACCTCATCATTGGCTTTCGCGCCGAGGATAGAAGCACTTCCGAAACTGCTAAATTTGTAAACTGTGTGCATGCCACCGTGGTTGAAGTATACCGCGCATGGCAAAATGGCGTTATCCAAATATGGGACTGCGGTAACTGTGGTGCACCGTGGGCCATCGGTGACAGGGATGAACAGTGGATGCATAGATATGTACGGACGGCTGTTGAGCAACTTACCCCTGGATGAATTAGACAGCTACCAACAGTATCTCCTCGAGGACCGTTTAGAGGACACTGTTGCGTGTGGTCCCCCTCGGCAGATGCCTGGGCCATGCACCCACGCTGACTGCTGTTCCTCAGCGACAAAGGCAAGAATTTCCACGCCAGTAGCGAAACCGGAGGTCGAATGAGCGTTGGTAGGTGGTCTTTCTACACGAATCACGTTTTATGTTCCATCAGGCAGATGGCCATCTACATGTAAGGCCACGAAACAGCCATTGAAAATGTAGAGGTGCAGGAAAGAGCGTGATTGTCTGGGGAATCTTTTCGTGGCATTCCCTCGGTGCTCTCTTCATTCTGGAAGACGCAATGCGTCAACACTAGTTCACATCTATTCTTGGCGACCATGTACATCCCTCCACACAGGTTTTTTTTTCCGCCTACCACAATGACATCTTCCAGCAGACAATGCAGTGTGTCACTGAGCAGTGTACATTCGTGGTTCGAAGAGCATCAGGATGAGTTTACCATACTGGAGTCACCTCCAATCTCCCCGGCTTGAAACCCAGTCGAGAATGTGTGGGACCACCTCGACACGGCTGTTAGCACTGTGGATCCCCGCCACAGCTGGCCACGGCTCTCCAGTCGGAGTGGTCCGGCGTCCCTGCCGGTACTGTCCGGCCGGGGTCTCACCGACTCTACGAATGCCGCAAGATGTGCCCAGTCACTTTCTGACAGGCGGTCTCATTAACACGACTGGTCAGGCACTATCACCACAAAGAATCGAGCAGCAACTGTGCAATTCAGGACGATGTTAAGCCTTCTCCACCTGTCCAGGCTTATGTTTATAGAAGTCTTTATTGTGGATGCTCAGGGAAAGTTTCGACTCGAAAATCACTTCGTCACTGTTCTGTAAATTCCTGCAAGGCAAAGGTTTCTTCATCCGAGGACATTGGGAGAAGTCATCGCGTGCCATGTCGGAGCGATACAGAGAATGACACAAATAATAACAGGCATGCAGTCCGTCTCCTGTGCACAATGAGCTGGCGTGCTTTCGTTGTGTGGAACTTCTCTTGCGCAGCTTCACCTTGACACCTGCTGGTAACCTCTTCAGGAGATTTCGACAGTACGCTCCTCTAATGGTTTACCCTTCCTGATCACGATCTGTTAGCATGAAACCACGGCACTACCAAAAAACACACAGTATCGCTTTTCCTAATGATCGTTAGCCCTTCGCCTTTTTCGACATTGGTAAATCCACGCGTCTGAGGTGCTCGGTTTAGTACTTGTCTCGTGGCAATAGCGGTACACCCAGAGCTCGTCCACGACGACTGACCGGCTAAAGAGATCGTCTGCAGACTGGTCCGGCACAGCTGCAACATTTCCGCTGCTGTCTCGATTCGGCAGGCTTTTGGAACGGGTACAAGCAATCGCGGAGCACAGCGGGCAGCGGTATTTGCCACGAGCAAAATGTCGTGCAAGTTGCTGAAAACTGATCTAGGACCGATTTTCACTTTTTTCACTGTCGACTTGGGTACGACAAACCAGTCCTCGAACTTCAACGCTTCCGCTTCCCTTCCCATTTCCGGTTTTCCATACAGAGAACGTCCGTGACTTCTTCTTTCGTCATTCAGACTTATCTGCCCACACTGAAAACATCTGCTCCAGCTAGCCACTGCACCATACGGCAGCGTGTTGTTGCCATAGATGTCTACTAACTCAGCACGCATTGTTGCTTAATACGAATAACAGCAGAAGACTCCACTTTATCATTCGTATGCCACGAACAGAGGCGTAGAGAGTTCAATGCGTGACATGTACCACTAAAGAAACATCAAGTTTGTTTCTGCACTACATTTTGTATATTCTAAACAGATAATGTACTACTATCCAGTAATATCAGTTGCAAAAAGCACCGATATATGCCTGTCATGTATACGATATGTCTAGTGCAATGTACTAGACCAGAATAACTAATTCTGTATGACAAGTTGCTATATTACATCGGCAACTGGTAACTGAGCACGTGCAGAGACCTCAATAGAGGACTACTTTACCTCCGGAATACTTCATAGAAGAGGAAGCCTTCATTATTGATCCACACAGCAGAGCTGAATGCCCTGGGCTAGAGGAAGGGCTTCATCAGCTCGCAGTATCGACATATCGAAGCCTTGTTGGCTACAGTCAGAAGAGAATATTAGTCGACTATATAGACTGTTGGCCGTGCAACTACTGAAAAGTCTGCTGCTCCTTTGTGTGGACCAAACATCCACAAGGACACTTATAGCTCTGCTGGAAACTCGTTATGTTCTGATATACAAAAGACAACAATCGGGTGCATTGTCCATAATATAACGTTCCCAGTATGTTAACCGTCGAATAGATCGTACTCGTTCTTACATGTACAGTATAAACTGTTCTGCGTGTAACGGAAGTCAGTACTATCCGGTTCACCGGACGAACCAGAATATCAAAATCGATTTTTCTCTGTTTCTTACTTCGTGCTACATCACAGAGTTGTACACAGAGGCAGTGATCACACATTGACTAGCCAAGATGTTGATGTTATCTGTCCTGCTAAATGTGTTATAGACTCTCACCACTCCTAGAAACACTAAGGGACAACAACATTCACCTTCTGAAAGTAATATAGGAGGTACTTGAGCTACAACGACAAAAATTTGTTTTAGTTATTTCACTTGTTTATAACGTCCGTCTTTTCATAATGTTATAGTTTGGTTTATTTTTAAACGAAAGCATAGGCATATAAATTGGCGTCAGCTTCTTCCGGTAATTAACCACAAAGATTAAGGAAATATTTCTACGTTTCTCTTGATATCTACATTTCCTAACAAATCATTGAAACCAAACTTCCTCAAACTGGTATTTTTTTTTTTTTTTTTTTTTTTTTTACAATCGAAAAGTCGTAACGCTTACAACAATAGCAAAGTGTTCTCATTATCTGACAAAAATGTACGAATTGCTGCTAGAAGAACTGACAATGACGTTCATAAGTTATTCAAAGTCTGTCATGAATGTATAGTTATCCAGAACTATTTGAATAGGTCTGCAGACGAAGCAAAAGGGAAGACAGATGATATTCTGAAACGGAGAATCTCTTTACATTCAAATGCTAGGAAACAGACGAAGTTTCCTAAGTTTTACGTCAAAAAGATTACAATAAAAATTTCCTAGTGCTTTGTGGTCATAAAGAACCACCAGCCTTAATGGCTCGTGTAGATCAAAGACTAATACACTACGAACAAAGGACACAAGTGCAATCCAACTCAAACTGCTAACGAAGAAATGGAACAAAGTTTGCAACTAATCGACAAAGTGCGTAATAAACAGATGATTTGATATTAACCGGCAAAAGCAGTGAGATTGGTAAACGCAGGTGTTGGAAATGTTAGACTATAAATAATAGCAACTTTCCAAGGTAATGAACAAATGCTGCGCGTCCCTGAAATCCGAGCAGGGCATGGTGAACAGTAGAGGTCATCTACATGGTTACTCTGCAATACCATTTTCATACTACTTCTCTACCATTCCACCCTCGAATGGCGTGTGGGAAAAAGGAACACCTAAACCTTTCCATTCGAGCTCTGATTTCCCTTATTTTATTATGATGATCATTTCTCCCTACGTAGCTGGGTGTCAACAAAATATTTTCGCATTCGGAAGAGAATGTTGGTGATTGAAATTTCGTAAATAGGGCTCGACGCCTATTTTTCAGTGACTGCCACCCCAATTCGCGTATAATATCAGTGACACTCTCACTGCTATTGCGCCATGACACGAAACGAGCTGCCCTTCTTTGCACTTTTTCGATGTCCTCCGTCAACCCCACCTGGTAAGGATCCCACAACGCGTAGCAATATTCCAGCAGAGGACGGACAATTGTAATGTAGGCTGCCTCTTTAGTAGGTTTGTGTAGTGGGCACCTGACCTACTTAGCGGAACCCGAAACCCCACCACCCTATGGCGCAAGTCGAGGAATCTGCAGCCTACACGGTCGCAGAACAGTCTGAGCCTTCTCTTCCTTTTCCTGCTATTGAATTCCAGTCACCCATGAATATCTAAATAATTTCTTTTATCTCATCATACATTTCATCAATCTCTTCATCATCTGCGGAGCTAGTTGGCATATAAACTTGTACTACTGTGTTAGGCGTGGGCTTCGTGTCTATCTTGGCCACAATAATGCGTTCACTATGCTGTTTGTAGTAGCTTACCCGCACTCCTATTTTTTTATTCATTATTAAACCTACTCCTGCATTACCCCTATTTGATTTTGTATTTATAACCCTGTAGTCACCTGACAAGAAGTCTTGTTCCTCCTGCCACCGAACTCCACTAATTCCCACTATATCTAACTTTAACCTATCCAATTCCCTTTTTAAATCTTCTAACCTGCCTGCCAGATTAAGGGATCTGACATTCGACGCTCCGGTCTATAGAACGCCAGTTTCATTTCTCCTGATAACGACGTCCTCTTAAGTAGTCCTCGCCCGGAGATCCGAATGGGGGACTGTTTTACCTCCGGAATATTTTACCCAAGAGGACGCAATCATCATTTAACCATACAGTAAAGCTGCATGCCCTCGGGAAAAATTACGGCTGTAGTTTCCCCTTGCTTTCAGTAAATTAGCGGATATGATTTCTTTTGCACTGGCGACAGTACGATAGGCCTATCCTGCAGTAGCAGATTAATGGCAAAAGTTTTCTAAAAGTAGAATTTTTTTTCGTTCGTCCACGTCTATAACACATTTCAAAACTTCAAAAGCGTTTTTTCTCGGAATATGATTTCTTAAAATGACACGCAGCGTAACTCCAACAATTTTCAATCTTTTGATTTGAAAATTTAACCACGACTTTGACATAACATTTGTAAGTGAACCACGTAGAGGATTTTGGATTAGTTAATTTAAACAATAGTCATTAACAAACTACTTTCCTTTTTTGGTGATATTGAACGACTTTATTCAAACACTCGTCAATTACATAAAAATCAATATTTCTAAAATCCACTACTTGGTTCGCTAGCTACACTCACGTAGATTATATAGATCTTCCATTCCTTTTTCCCAGATTTAAATTGGAACCGGTATAGTGCGTGCCGCTGATCACCTCAAATCCCAAATCCCTCGGGAGAATTAATGCAGTGTCACAGTTTTGTGAAATCTTCCTACAAAAATTCTTTGTAATATACTTAAATATATACTCTGTAACTTGGCCAAGTATTATTTCTCTGTGACCTTTCCTTCTACACAAAAATCTACGAAGTAAACTTCTTTAGGCCTTTACAGTGATGTCACCCCTCAATACGGCAGTGTTCCCAGTCCGCTCGACCCTGTGCGCGCACAGTAGCCGGCAGCGAGCCGCGGTGCCGGAAGTCGCCTGCGGGAAACCCGAGGCTGACGCCGAACGGCGCGGCGCGGCGCGGCCTGCCCGGGCAAGGCGACGCCGGCCCCAGCCTTGGCCGGGGGATCAGCGAGGAATGTGTTTACGCGCGCCGCCTGCTGGCTGGAACTGCACGGGCGTCTCCCACTGCTGCCAACCGTCGCCGAGCCAACCTCTTCCGCCGCCGAGGTGCCCGCGAGGGGCGCCGAGCCTTAGCTCAAACGTCGGGACCACAATGGCAACGACGCATAGGTTCACATGTGACTAGAGCCAGCTTCAGCTCTCGATTCGGCATTACAGCCTGCTTCCAAAAGTGAAACGTGAGTTGAATGGGGCGCATTTTCAGTCTGTGGAACAGGTAAAAGTAAAAACGGTTGAACTGTGTGACAGCTGATGAGGTACACTATTGCTTTGAACAATGGAAGGTACGTATGCAGTGGTATGTAGAGTAGGAGAATATGCTGAAGGGGACTAAGGTACTCTTAGTTGTAACTTTGCAGTAAACCACATTTCCCTCGCGAGTCTCGTCATTTAATTGCCACATCTCCTATCCAGTCGGTGGAGGTAAGGCGTAATCTAACTGCCGAGAGAAGGAAAAGTGGTCATATGGCTCAGAGTCAGTTCATACAAAGTCCGGCATTCCCTGCTTCGTGATCTCAAGACGGCGCTGGGACTGTGAGTACTGTATGGTGCTACATTTAATGCTAGAAACACACACTGCCACTGCCTACACTATTATACGAGGTGGCAGAGTGGGGGCACTACTAAGCAATATGTTTACCCTTCCTTCTGGTAACTTTTCGGAGTGACTTGCAGTCGACTGCTAGTAGAGGCAAATGATTGCTGAAACGCCGAAACACTAATCACGACTTTTTACTATGGTTTTTAATTATTTCCTGAGTCATTGCCCTCGCCATCCGAAATGCTGCCGAGTACTCTCCCAAGTCGTGAACTAGCATCTCAGGTCTGCCGAGTCAGTGCTAGCCAATCGAGAATCGTCGTTGTACCGGCAAACTGGATATGATAATATATTTTGAAGCGTATACATCAGTCGATCACAGTCATGATGTAGTCCACTCAATCCGGGATGCTATACCGGGTTCAAAACTTGCCAATTGGTTGTGACGTAAACACGTCGCTCTGGAGAGAAACCATTGTGACATTTTCATTCGGATACTACTCTCTGTGGTGAATAAAACTAGGTTACTCTACTGAAGGTCACTACCAATTAACAACCTGGATAATCTCTACAGCGTGGGTAAGAAATTATAAAAAGGATTCCAGTCCTGTTGGATGGACGAGAATAGAGAGAAAACTTTACACACTGTGGGATTCACAGCAAACTAAGAACCAATCCGAACAATTTATACGATTCATGTTGGGATGTCATTTTGACCACATAAATCTCTTTTCCAATGCTGTCGTATTTCCCATCTTTTCTTCCCAACAGGAATTCCAGATTTATTTCCCCTTGAGACTTTACTATGGTAAGTTCGAAACTTTCTAATAAAAGCTGGCCGTAACATTACCGCAGTAGCACTGTGTAATGAGGAGCATGTGACGGAAAATTATGTTGCAGTGGAGCGTATCTGTAATCTGTGGCCGGCCGGGGTGGCCGGGATGTTCTAGGCGCTACAGTCTGGAACCGCGCGACCGCTACGCTCGCAGGTTCGAATCGTGCCTCGGGCATGGATGTGTGTGATGTCCTTAGGTTAGTTAGGTTTAAGTAGTTCTAAGTTCTAGGGGACTGATGACCCTAGAAGTACCATAGAGCTGAGAGCATTTTTTTTCTTTTTTTTGTAGTCTGTGGAGAGCAAACTGGGATTTGTTTCGGACAGAATGTGAAATAGGGCCGGTAGGTGGGGTAGGATTTGATTTGGATAAAAAGGGTTAAAAGCTGATACATATCATTGAAATGGCAATGGATAAAACAATACCCATAACAACGAAGGAGAGAAAATTTATACAATTGGGTACAAAAGATTTATCTTCAAAGAAAAGAGAGGAGAAATACTGAATGACCACAAATAATTAATTACATAAATAAAAGTGACGTGTTGAGCTGTGTGTGGTGTGGTTATGAGCGTTGCAGAGGACCAGGACTTACACCTTCTGACACTTTCTGCGGAATATTGCAGTACGTCGACTTAATGACAACGGAAGATTGGACTCTCGCTGTTGTTCCAGCGTATACCCTTACTAGTGTCATGGAGGAGGCAACTTCATAGTCGGAAGAAAGCAGAACGCTAATGGCGGCAGCAGTGTGATACAGTGTGAGAGTACGCAGATCAGTTTTAAAGTTATGGAACTCGAACATTTGAACCTCTTCAAGCTCTTCTTGGCTCCATAAACACAAAGCTAGTGCCAGAGCCTAGAGGAATTTATTTTGAGGTAAAGTGCAGTTAAGAAAGGACTGGGTTTTTTACTAATAATTAACAAATAGTTACTAAGATGGCATAGTTAGTAATTAACGAATTACCTGCCTATTGTTATTTATTTTGAAATAGTTGGCAAATAAAAGTGTACATTGAGGTGACAAAAGTCAAGCAATAATGATACGCATGCATTCAGACGGCGGTGTATCGCGTACACAAAGTGTAAAAGGGCAGTGCGTTGACGGAACTGTCATTTTCACTCAGGTGATTCACGTGGAAAGGTGTCCGACGTGATTATGCAGCGCGATGGGAATTAACAGACTTTCAACGAGAACTGGTAGATGGAGCGAGACGCTTGGGAAAATCGTTAGGAAATTCAATGTTCCGAGATCCAGAGCGTCAGGCGTGTGCCGGGAACACCACGGGCGGCGCACTGACCCACGGCCTTCACTTGAGGCTCGAGAGTGACGGTGTTTGTGTACAGTTGTCAGTGCTGACACTTCTTGGAATAAACGAAGAAATCAATGTTGGGCGTACGACGAACATACCCGCTATGGCCAATACGGCGAAATCTGGCATTAACGGGCAGTGGCAGCAGACGGCCGTCACGAGTGTGTTTGCTAACATGACGACGTGGGCTGCAGCGCCTCTCTCCTGGACTCGTGACCACAGCGGTTGGACTGGAAAACCGTGGCCTGGTCAGATGAGACCCGATTTCAATTGGTAGGAGTTGTTGGTTGGGATCGAGTGTGGCAGAAATCCCAGGAACCCATGGCGCCAAGTTGTCAACAAGCTACCGTGCATTTTGGCTCCATAATGGTGTTGGTTGTGTTTACATGGCATGTGTGGTGTCACCGCCAGACACCACACTTGCTAGGTGGTAGCCTTTAAATCGGCCGCGGTCCGCTAGTATACGTCGGACCCGCGTGTCGCCACTGTCAGTGATTGCAGACCGAGCGCCGCCATACGGCAGGTCTAGAGACACGTCGTAGCACCCGCTCCAGTTGTACAGCCGACGTTGCTAGCAATGGTTCACTGACAAATTACGTTCTCATTTGCCGAGACGATAGTTAGCATAGCCTTCAGCTACGTCATTTGCTACGACCTAGCAAGGCGCCTTTATCAATTGCTATTTATCTTGTGATGCATGTACCGTCAGACCGATGTTCACCAATTATGAATTAAAGTTAAGTATTCCAGCAGCAACGTACCTTATTGGCTATATTAATTACATTGTCCTGTTCCAGACCTCACGCCAGCCTGCGTGAGCTTAAACGCGTGCTTTTCGGCTATCAATCATATAGTGGCTTGGCTGTCTTGCCAAGTCACAACAGCATGTACTGGGTTATCTGGTCCCACTGAACCGATAGACTGGAAATGGTTGCGTTCAGCTCGTTGGAGACCATTTGCAGCCAAACTACGATGGAATTTTTATGGATGACGTTGACCTGTTACCTCATTGTAGAATAACAGTTATGATAAGAATCTGAAGTTACCGTCTGATTTAGTTTCTATTTAGCAGACATATATATATATATATATATATATATATATATATATATATATATATATTAGATTAGATTAATAAATAAGTAAATGTTAGTCCTCTAAACCGCAATCTGTTAGCATTCCAACCACGGCCATGTGCCCGCTCAACGTATTCCACGACACGTGACGACTCGCCTTTCCTTTCCCAAGTGTTCGCTCAGCTTCACGCATTCCACGTCTTAGCGACGTCGACTTTGCTGTGATAAAATTTATGCATGTCATAAAGTGAAGATATCAGACACAGGCATTCCTCCGGCCTTATGTTCAACAGCCGCCGTGTAATAAAGTCTCACAAGCTCAGACTAGTATTCGCAGCCAAATGATGAAGAACGTTGCTTTCGCCTTTTAATGAAACTTTAAACTTCGTTGAAATCTGCTTTGTTGTTGTGTGAAATAGGCGTACTGCGCACAATCCTTAAATTTCAATGTTTACTACACTTTTTTAGGACTTTGATACTACACAATTAGTTCTTTGGGTCTCCGCTCTGTCCTGAAACTTGTAACTATCACCCTCTTTTTCATTTCTGGGTAATTATTTATCGTGCAAGTATTTTGAAACTATGTGACCAACAACAAGGAACAAAGTACATTTTTAATGATGTGTTCTGCATCTTCTGGTAATGAAGCATGGTACCCAACCTATTTCTTAAAAATGAAGAGAGAAACTGCAATTCAACACAGTGTTGTGGCTGAACTCATTAGAAACGAAGCGCTAAATCAGTTGGACTTAGGTAACAAATAATGCACATAATCGTAGTTAAGAAATAACACTCTCGCCATAAATAAGTAATTTCTATAAACAATTGGAGAACTAAATCGATAAAACGAAACGGAAATTTTAATCTCACTCCTATTTAAGCGCTGTGCGACATAACTAGACACAACAGCAACGTCGTAAGATGGTTTACTGTTACCTTTGTCCATCGTGTATTGTTAATGTAGTAGATATGTAAACGTATGTTGAATGGAGTTGCTTTTAAATAAAAATAGTAAATGAGTACCGCTGTTAATCTTTATTTCCTCATACGTACAGTTGCCATCACATACGTCTTTTTGGCAGTGTACAATGGTTTCCATATGTTGAACTAGTGCTTGCAAAAGATACAATTCCTTACCCGCATCCTTAGGATTACTATAGGCAGATCTTCAGAAAAAGAAGCTGAGGTGTGGTGACAGGAGCTGCACAGATGCTTCTTCCTGAAGACGCAGATGCCTGCTGGTGCAACAGATGGCTGCACTCACATTTTAGGTTCGTAGGGTCTTAGTCGTGCAATGTCCTTGTTTATTTTGTGTAAGACTGGTTTACGTAGGAAACTACCATATGTTTCCGATTAAAGGCGTCTGGCTATTAGTGATGTCGGCCATATGATGTTTTACCTTATGTGTACGTGCCTGTTCCCTTGATATCGGACCTGTGATTGTCAATGTGATGCCACACTGCCCAGCAAACAATTGTCGCCCCGTCAGCTTTAGGGTAATTATGGTTAAAAGCACTTCGAGGTTAACAATCACATTAATTAGTTAGGCACGCGGAGATCGTACACTAAACTTTGGATCCTCTCTTTCGCTACTCTGGGGAATCAAGTGCGTCCATGCCTGAAGGCAAGGCGGGTGTGGGGGAGACGGCCCACCCTCCTAGCTACCGGAGAAAAGAAAAAAATTACTGCTGTCACGTGTTTTTATTTCAAGAAAAAGTTTTAAAAGTCGGTATTACGCAGGTTTTTAACAGCGTCGGAACTGGAATTTTTTTATTGTTACTTACAAGACCCCATACGTCTTTCAGAATATTACAAATACACCATATCCCCAGGTCTAGCCCACCTCCCCTTCCATACAAACTATCGTACGCGCTGCTTTGTGTGGAATGAATAATACTGGATCACTGCCCAGGCTTGAGGCTTAGAAACTGTAACACGGTGAAACTGTGGCGTACAGAACTGTATTACTGTAACATACACCTTCATGGTGATATACTTAAACCACGAATATGAGTGAATCACTATGTAAAAACAGCAGTTGGAGTCCTTGAGGTGAAAAAATTTTTGTCAAAGAATCCTGCCGGAAAGAAGAGACTTGATCATAAAATACAGTTGAAAACTGCTACACTGAGCTCCAAGGTGTATGGGTGTTTATGAAACAACCTGGTGCCTTACGACGAACACTACGAAGACGACGCTGGTTACAGTACATAGATTAACCGTTCAGTGGGACAATATTGTCTGAAAGTATGACTGCAAAAGAAGCAGGAGCACATGCAGGCTCTGTTCTTAAAAGAGGAATTCTAACTAACTACGAAAAAGCTGATAAATAACAAGCTCCTCGTATAGGCAATAATCCCGGCGAACTTCTCAAAACGAGAGAAAAGCAAACGAAAGACCGGTAATGCACTCTCGTGTGTACACTGATGAGGCAAAACACTGCGACCGCAGCCGACCGCGACTCCAGCGCCTCCTACCGGCGTTGCGGGCACGTGACGCGGCGAGCAGTGTGTGCAGGCGCGGCGGAGGCGTGTGAGCCAAGATACTGGCCGCAGGCGGGGAAATTCACTGGCATAAGGGCGGCTGTCTTGTGGTACCGCACCTCCGAACGAACATCTCGGAAACGGCTTAACTGATAGGCTGGCTGCGTGCTGCTCTCTTAAGCATCTACATCTACATCTACATGGTCACTCTGCAATTCACACTTAAGTACCTGGCAGAGGGTTCGTCGAACCATTTTCATACTACTTCTCTACCATTCCACTCTCGAATGGTGCGTGAGAAAAAGGAACACCTAAATCTTTCCGTTCGAGCTCTGATTTCTCTTATTTTATTATGATGAGCATTTCTCCCTACGTAGCTGGGTGTCAACAAAATATTTACGCATTCGGAAGAGAAAGTTGGTGATTGAAATTTCGTAAATAGGGCTCGACGCCTATGTTTCAGTGACTGCCACCCCAACTCGCGTATCATATCAGTGACACTCTCAGCCATATTGCACGATGACACGAAACGAGCTGCCCTTCTTTGCACTTTTTCGATGTCCTCCGTCAACCATACACAAATTCTCTCTAGATCATTTTGTAACTGGAATTGATCGTCTGATGATTTTACTAGACGGTAAATTACAGCGTCATCTGCAACAATCTAAGGGTGCTGCTCAGATTATCATCTAGATCATTTATGTAAATCAGGTAAAGCAGAGGGCCTATGACACTACCTAGCGGAACGCCAGATATCACTTCTGTTCTACTCGATGATTTATCGTCTATCGCTACAAACTGTGACGCCTCTGAGACGAAATCGCGAATCCAGCCACACAACTGAGACGATACTCCATATGCACGCATTTTGATTAATAGTCGCTTGTGAGGAACGGTATCAAAAGCCTTCTGGAAATCTAGGAATATGGAATCGATCTGAGATCCCTTGTCAAAATGGTTCAAATGGCTCTGAGCACTAAGGGAGTTAACTTCGGAGGTCATCAGTCCCTTAGAACTTAGAACTACTTAAACCTAACTAACCTAAGGACATCACACACATCCATGCCCGAGGCAGGATTCGAACCTGCGACCGTAGCGGTCGCGCGGTTCCAGACTGTAGCGCCTAGAACCGCTCGGCCACTCCGGCCGGCGAGATCCCTTGTCGACAGCATTCATTACTTTATGGGAATAAAGAGCTAGCTGTGTTGCACAAGAACGATATTTTCTGAATCCGTGTTGGATATGTATCAATAAGTCATTTTCTTCAAGGTCATTCATAATGTTGGAGTACAGTATATGCTCCAAAATCCTACTGCAAGTTGAGGTCAGTGAGATGGGTCTGTAATTCAGTAGGTTACTCCTGTTTCCTTTCTTGAATATTGGTGTGAGCTGTGCTACTTTCCAGTCTTTAGAAACACACCTTTCGTCAAGTGAGCGGTTGCATATGATTGCTAAGAAGGGCGCTATTGTGTCTGCATACTCTGAAAGGAACCTGATACATTTCCATCGCTATCGCGCAGTGACGGTATTGACTGTTTTTTGCCACTTGTGTACTTTACATACGACCAGATCCTCTTTGGGTTTTCTATCATATTTTGGGACAATATTTCATTGTGTAAATTATTAAAAGCATCTCGCGTAGACGTCCGCACTAAATTTCGAGCTTCCGTGAAACTTAGCCAGTCTTGGGGATTTTGCGTTTTTCTGAATTTGGTATGCTTTTTTCGTCGCTTCTGCAACAGTGTTCTAATGTGTTTTGTGTACCATGGTGGATCAGTCCCGTCTTTTTTTAACTTATGCGGTTTGAATCTATCTATTGCTAACGATACTGTATCTTTGAATTTGTGCCATATCTGGTCTAGACTTACATAATTAGCTTGGAAGGGATGGAGACTCTCTCTTAGGAAGCTATCAAGCGAATTTTTATCTGCTGTTTTAAACAGATATATTTTGCGTTTATTTTTTGTGTTTTTTATATGGTTTTGAGCGTCGCTACAATGATCTTGCGTTCCCTAATCCCTGTCTCTATTAGATCAGTATTATTTGTGGCTAAGAGGTCAAGTGTGTTTTCGCAACCATTTACAATTCGTGTGGGCTCATGAACTAATTGTTCAAAGTAATTCTCAGAGAAAGCATTTAGTACAATTTCGGAAGATATTTTCTGCCTACCAACGGCTTTGAACATGTATTTTCGCCAACAAATCGAGGGTAGATTGAAGTCTCCACCAGTTATGCCGTCTATGCAATGTTGTTGGGTGGCGGTAGAAGCACGAGTAGGTCACAAGGTCTGGCACATCCACGACTCATCGCAGAACACGGAGGTCGGGGGCTTGCCCGATCTGCGAAACAGGACAGCCGGTGATCTGTGGCAGGTCTGACGGCAGCGTTCGTCGCTGGTGCACGCACAAGCGTTTCGGAGTTGAGCGTTCAGTGCACATCGCTGCGCATGGGGCTCCGCACCATACGACCCCTATGTGTTCCCGACGATATTATCTATTACGTTTGCAGTCGGCACGAGATCATAGAGATCGTACCGTGTTGCCTGGACGGATGAATCACGTCTCGTGCTACACAAGGTCTCAGACACACCGCCCGGTGAAACGTGTTAGGAGCAGTGGACACGGCGGGCAGTACTGTGCTACAGGGCACGTTCACCACGGCTTCCGTGGGCCTGCGATAGTAATCTGAAGCACCGTGCCAGCTGTGGACTACGTGAACGTTTCTGCAGACCGCCGGCTTCCCTTCGTACTTCATGCCTTCCCCGACGACGTGGTACCTTCCAGCAAGGTAAGTTTCCATGTCACAAGGCCAGAACCGCGCTACTGTGGTTTGCGGTGCCTGATAGTTGCAAACGCTGATTTGTTTGCCATCATATTTACCTGATTTGAACCCTATAAAAATCTATGGGACACCAACTGGCGATAGCTTCGTGCTCAAAACAAGAAACAGTCTGTAAATTACGTTAATTGTGTGATATGAAAGCAGTTCTACACTGAAAAAAAAAAACATGTGGTTGCACACATACACTTAAGAGGCAGTGAAGATCAACAGCGGTATTCATTCATCACCATCGTTTAGAAGCAAGCGCTTCTAAAACCTCTTGCGTAGCTTAGGCATTCCACTACGTGTTACACGTTTAATGACTTTGAACAGTTGTTATTTACCGTCAACGATTGCCTTATAGGGGAATATTGTTTATTTCGTCAGTTATTGCAGTTTTTAAATACACATCATTGGCCTTTACCAGATTGATTTCGTTCTACATATCATACATTTCTATAACCATTTACGTAAGTTAGGCATTCCACTTCTGTTCATATTGACTGTTATTGTATTATACACTGTTTTTGCACTTTTCTGCGATGCTCATAGTACACGATTGTACGAGGGTAATCCCAAAAGTAAGGTCTCTTATTTTTTTATAAGTACATAGACCTGTTTATTTCTACAATGGTTTACATCAGCTTACAGCTTGAACATTAAGCTATTTTTCGACATAATCACCATTTCTGTCGATGCATTTTTGTAAACGCTGTGGCAGTTTTTGTATGCCCATGTCATACTGGCTCGCCGCCATGCTGTTCAGGAAGTTATGAACCTTTCTTTCACCTCGTCGTCGGAGCTGAATCGCTTTCCTGCCAAATGTTCTTTTAACCTAGGGAACAGGTGACACTCACTGAGCGCCTACTCAGCACTATAGGGTGGATGGGTGATTACGTTCCACTGAGACTGCTGCAGGAGAGCAACGGTTTCCCAAGCGATGTTTGGGCGAGCGTTGTCATGGAGAATGTGTACGCCCTTGCTCAACATTCCTCTTCTTCGGTTCTGAATTGCCCGTTTTAGTTTTTTCAGAGTCTCACAGTATTTGTCAGTGTAAATTGTGGTCACAGTGGGCATAAAGTCGACCAATAATACCCCTTTCCGAACCCAAAAAACGTTTGTCGACTTTACCGGCAGACTGTGTTTGTCTGAATTTCTACTGCTTTGGAGTTGTCCTGTTCGGCTGCCAGGCGGTGAATAAATGCGCGGGAAGCATCAACTCGTTGCCGCATGTGGTCCTCAGTCAGAATGCGTGGCACCCACCTTGCGCACAGCTTCCGGTAGTTGAATGGTTCCGTTAAAATTCTGTGAGCGGTGCTTCGGGAAACGTCAGGAACCAACGTGCAGAGATCATCCAGCGCGATCCGCCGATCTTCACGCATGCTTTGCTGAACCTTCAACACTGTCTCCTCAGAAATTGACGGTGTCCCGCTCCATGTAGGACTCACCATACACTTCCGTCAACTGGCGATGGATTTCAATCGGCGCAGTGCCCTTTGCGTTCAAAAACCGAATAACTGCGTGCAATTCGCACGTGGCGGTAACATCCAGCAGGAGCTCCATTCTCAACGGCTGCCGAGCCAAGACTGAGCTGAGCGCCTCAGCGCGGCGTGCGCATGTTTACACACAGCGCGTGAAGCACTCCTGATAACAGTTTGACCAACAGCCACACAAATAGAGTTCTGTACTTATAAAAAAAATAGGAGATCTTACTTTTGGGATTACCCTCGTATATACACGTCAACATAGATGTCACATAGACTTGGGGTATTTTATGGCTGTACAATTGACTCACATTATTTGCCGTCAGTGATTGATTTTTAGGACAAGATTGTATATTTACTGTTTATGCTGAGTTGTTATATTCTCACTATGTTTGGAGCGTACTTCGTCACATATTGATTCATTCCGGGGGGGGGGGGGGGATGCAGACAGATAGTCACGCGAAATACTTCTCAACTTTGTTGACGACTTAGACAAAATTTCCAGTTGGATGAATGGCAGCTAGGCCGAAACGAGGAAAAATGTAAGTTACTGCGGATGAGTAGGAAGATCAAACATGTAACGTTCGGATACAATATTGCTAGTGTCCGGCTTCAGACAGTCAAGACGCTTACAAATCTGGGCGTGACGTTGCAAACCGTTATGAGATGGAACGAGCGTGTGGGGACTGTGGTAGGGAAGGCGAATGGTCGACTTCCGTTAATTGGGAGAATTTTAGGAAAGTGTGGTTCACCTGTAAAGGAGACCGCATATAGGACGCTGGAGCGACCTATTCTTGAGTACTGCTCGATTGTTCGGGATATGTACAAGGTCGGATTGAGAGAAGACATCGAAGATATTCAGAGGTTGCTGCGAGATTTGTTACCGATAGATTCGAACAATATGTAAGTGTTCGGGAACTCAAATAGAAATCCCTGGAGGGAACACGACGTTCCTTTCGAGAAACACTACTGAGAAAATTTAGAGAACCGGCATCTGAAGCTGACTGCCAAATGATTCTGCTGTCGCCGACACATATTGCGCGTAAGGACCACGAAGATACGATATGAGAAATTAAGGGTCATACGGAGGCATGCAGACAGTCGTATTTCCCTCGCTGTATTTGCGAGTGGAACAAGAAAGGAAATGACTGGTAGTGGTACAGCGTACCCTCCGCCACGCACCGAATGGTGGCTTGCGGAGTATCTGTGTAGGTGTCCATGTAGATGTACGAGGGAAACGACTACAATGTGATTATTAGCATTAAGGTTCATCAGTCAGCCATCAATCATATTTTCCATATTTATCGATATTTTTAGTATTTTCCACATTTTTCCATATTTTTTGTGTTTTCCATATTTCTTCGATATTTTCCATATTTTTAGATGTTTATTTACATTTTTTCATTTTTTTCTCCATATTTTATGTGCAAACGTTGAAAGGTTACAAGCCGTCTGACTTGCCTCTTCCCATTTATAAGCTAAATTCACCTGGCCCTTGTGACGATTTTCTTCACGCTAAACGTCTCACGACATTTTTAATACTGGGGAATGTAATTTATAAAACTACCGTCGTTGTCGTTCGAGGCTTGTAATTCCATTCTAAGAATGCGCGAGAAACGCTCAACTCGCACAGAACACCGACAGAGACAGTGGACACCTCACGGCATTCAGACGCCTTGTCCCAGATTGTATGTCGAGGAGACGTCTGACAGGGCTTACGGAAGTCCCCCGCCAGTCTAACTAAGGCGGCGTTCGCGACATTCGGTACGGTTTCGCTCCGTGGAAGGCCGACAGTGGTAGTCTCATGCTGGCTGCCATTCAATAGTTTATGGCGCGAAATCACTAGTCTTGGAACGTCTGGAGCTACGCGGTGGGAGGAGAAGCCTCGTGGAGTTCCCGTCACATTAGTTAGCCTTTTGGAAATTCAGAAGTTCATAAACAGCGCTCAGATTAACCCATCACCTACTGATGTAAGATGGGTATTGCTACAGCTAACTGGCGAAGAAGTTGTGCTCTGACTGGCCAGCGCCTAGCGACAATCTGTGGTGATAATTTATTAATCGTGGAGGTTTTCACGCTATTGGCGGAGACAGCAACATATTTCCTGATTGACGGTTGCATCCAAGACGGCGCAACTAGCAGGGTCAGGAGCAGGGACATACAGTACCGGCCATTAAAATTGCTACACCCCGAAAATGACGTGCTACAGACGCGAAATTTAACCGACAGGAAGAAGATGCTGTGATATGCAAATGATTAGCTTTTCAGAGCATTCACACAAGGTTGGCGCCGGTGGCGACACCTACAACGTGCTGACATGAGGAAAGTTTTCAACCGATTTCTCATACACAAACAGCCGTTGACCGGTGTTGCCTGGTGAAACGTTGTTGTGATGCCTCGTGTAAGGAGGAAAAATGCGTACCATCACGTTTCCGACTTTGATAAAGGTCGGATTGTAGCCTATCGCGATTGCTGTTTATCGTATCGCGACATTGCTGAGCGCGTTGGTCGAGATCCAATGACTGTTAGCAGAATATGGAATCGGTGGATTCAGGAGGGTACTACGGAAGGCCGTGCTGGATCCCAACGGCCTCGTACCACTAGCAGTCGAGATGACAGCCATCTTATCCGCATGGCTGTAACGCATCGTGCAGCTACGTCTCGATCGCTGAGTCAACAGATGGCGACGTTTGCAAGACAACAACCATCTGCACGAACGGTTCGACGACATTTGCAGCAGCATGGACTATCAGCTCGGAGACCATTGCTGCGGTTACCCTTGACGCTGCATCACAGACAGGAGCGCCTGCGATGGTGTACTCAACGACGAACCTGGGTGCACGAATGGCAAAACGTTCTGTGTACAGCATTATGATGGTCGCGTCGGTGAGTGGCGACATCGCGGTGAACGCACATTGGAAGCGTGTATTCGTCATCGCCATACTGGCGTATCAACCGGCGTGATGGTATGGGGTGCCATTGGTTACACGTCTCGGTCACCTCTTGTTCGCATTGACGGCACTTTGAACAGTGGATGTTACATTTCAGATACGATCCGTGGCTCTACCCTTCATTCGATCCCTGCGAAACCCAACATTTCAGCAGGATAATGCACGACCGCATGTTGCAGGTCCTGTACGGGTCTTTCTGGATACAGAAAATGTTCGACTGCTGCCCTGGTCAGCACATTCTCCAGATCTCTCACCAATTGAAAACGTCTGGTCAATGGTGACCGAGTAACTGGCTCGTCACAATACGCCAGTCACTACTCTTGATGAACTGTGGTATCGTGTTGATGCTGCATGGGCAGCTGTACCTGTACACGCCATTCAAGTTCTGTTTGAGTCAATGCCCAGGCGTATGAAGGCCGTTACTACGGCCTGAGGTGGTTGTTCTGGGTACTGATTTCTCAGGATCTATGCACCCAAATTGCGTGAAAATGTAATCACATGTCAGTTCTAGTATAGAGTTGCTCGGGGGAACAAAATGGTAAGCGCCAAAATCACAGTTTCGAGATACAGCGCTTCTAAAGTTTCAATTGGTCTGCAAATCTGAATAATTTTTTTTGAACAGTCCTTTTATTCTGTAGTGATTCTAACATCTATCTTCTACTATACAGACGTAAATGAAACCCAGAACTGACTAAAACAAATGAAATATACAAAAATTATTACATTACCATACACCATTAACAACACATACTGATAGAACATTACATATTAAATTTTACAGTGAGTCTCCAACACTTAACTGAAACTGCAGAAACATTCATCACTCTCATTACTAATGTCTTTTTCATCTAAAACTGTTGGCTTTAGTGACAGGAAAAATCCATTGTGGACAGGAGGTATGTAATTTAGGAGCGACAGGACGTCAGCAACTTTCTTCTTTTCAATAAGCCTTGGCCCATTGTATTTAAGTCGAATCGTAGGAACTGGTCCTTGCCTTCCTCGTTTCCTGAAGCTTATTTCATGCCAAATGTCATGACAAAATGTCTCGCTGATGAATAAAGATGACGGATATTCGGAGGTCACCTTCCACCTACATATTTTCCTTAGGTTGACATCTCAATCATCGACTGACTGCTTTCTGAAGACAAACGCTTCTTTAGAGTGTCGTATTTGGTAGAAATCTTCTCTTTTCATATTATATGCAAGCCGACTTCTTGATGCTCTCGCACCGCTGATCTGGACTGTACACATCTTGTACTTGTCGGCGAACGTAATTTTTAGTTGTACTTCAGGAACATAATGGTATGTACATGCACTTACCATTATGTTCGTGAAACGTACTAAAGACAGTATATTTACAAAATAACATACCTCTGAGTCATCTGAATCGTTAGGAATATATTCTGGATCCCTCTCGAAGATATTAGTATCATTGGAAGTATATTCCTCGTCTTCTGCCATGTTTACTGTTGCTATAATCTCAGAGATGTTTTTACTTGCCGCCATTCTCTCTGTCGCTTACCATTATGTTTCCGCAACTGACGGACAGTGGCGCTTACCATTAAGCTCCTCCCCTACATCTGTTGAGTGAATTTGGAACTACTAGTAAGTTTACTGCATTGTGCATTGCACAGGTGTTGTCATTTGCCATCTACCGCAAAATACACGGCGATGGCGCTTACCATTGTGTTCCCCCGAGCAGCTCATATATTTGTCCAATGAATACCCGTTTATCATCTGCATTTCTTCTTGGTGTGGCAATTTTAATGGGCAGGAGTGTATGAACCTGAACATTTGGTGTTGATGAGGGAGATAAAAAGTCTCTGGTTTTAGAAGTCAGGGACACTGAGTTCAGACGGTAGACGGAACTTGACGGTGTCAGTCCTGATGAGCGATACTCTGGTTCTCCACGTCCGACTTACCGCCACAGCAGGCCGGTGAAAATATGCATCAGCACCAGCGATAGATGAGCGTTGATGTTTGCAAAGTGGATGTACCATTGCCACAGTATCGTTAATGTGGGTTTCAGTAATAGAATTGTTTCCAATTACTATTTAATCACCCACAGGAGTAACTAAACCATTTGATAGGTTGCATTCGTATTAGTGATTTAATGTGAAGTCAGGGCACGGTAGTACGTAATTTGTTTGTATCACCCCATGAACTTTTTAACTGTGAATGTCGGTATTCAGCGCATACAATGACGCGTGGTAAGGCTCTGGGACAGAAAGCTTTAGCAAAAGTTGGCTCAACAGCGAATATGGAGTAGTCAGGCAGATAGTGTGGCGAACACAGTGAAAGATCAGATGGTGATTTCTGGGATACAGTGAGTCATTCACGCGATTCAGTGGGATCAGATTCAAGGTGAGGATGATGCCCACCACGGTTGTAACAGAGTAGACGAGGCTGATGATGTTGCATCTATAAGTCAGACAGGATGACGAGGCCCAGAATATAGCAAGTTCTGGCATATGTAGCCGACCAACCTCACGAACAAATTCGTACATATCCCAACGCAACAACAGGATTGAAACATAAAAGATCAAGGACGATCTGTTTACATTCTTGAGGAAAAGTGAAGGAAGGACAGAACAGCAGGAAGTAGAATTCAGATAAATACTAAGAAAGGAGATAAAAGTAGCAGGAAGGAGGCAATACAGAGGTAACAAGAAGCAGAAAGAAGGACAACACAGAGGAAGAAAGAAGAGGAAAGAGGGGCAACACAGAGGGAACAAGGAGTGTTTGAAAAGATTAGAGCACAACTAAAGAGGCAAAAACACCCGAACAGCACTTGTGCGTGTCTTGAAGGAAGTGGAGAAGGGTAAACTGTTGGTGACGACAGCGAATAGATAGGCCAAGAAGGCTCACATGGAGATCGAGGAGCTAACAAATCAGGGTGGCAAGGTTTTAAAAGCAAGGAAGAAAACTTGAAGTGAATCGTCCTCCGCGACGAAATTACAAATGATTTTACAAAATTACTGGAATGCATGAAACAGATATCGTAAGATTAACAAATGATGTGTGGCGTAGACAGTTGTATACTACTACACAGAACTGACGAGCAAATGAACAATGAGGACAGTCCTATAGTAAGTGACGCTGGTTTTGTGAGAATGGAATCAGCACCAGATAGCCTTTCAGGAAAGACATTGCACGGATGAACAGGCGACACGATCGACTTCAAACACATTCTGTCCATCAAAAATTTTCATAATTATAAATATAATGGTAACGCCTTGCACAAATGGTTCAAATGGCTCTGAGCACTATGGGACTTAACATCAGAGGTCATCAGTCCCCTAGAACTTAGAACTATTTAAACCTAACTAACCTAAGGACATCACACACATCCATGCCCGAGGCAGGATTCGAACCTGCGACCGTAGCGGTCGTGCGGTTGCAGACTGAAGCGCCTAGAACCGCTCGGCCACACACGTTGCACACCAAGACCTGTATGTTACAATTTGACCTCTTGTTCCACAGTGGCCACTCGACTGGAAATTAGATTTCGTCTGGGCAGTTCGAGGGCGGTGTGGCAGGAAGAATGTGTACGACTACTACAACACGCACTTCATACAACTAGTTCACAGATGTGTCCTTGATGAACTACCAGTCCCGACCAAGAAGCAGAAACGCATCGCATGGGAAATCATGTTTTACAAGGAACTGTTCGCCTAAGGATTTAAGAGTCGAGCAAAATTCTTCGAGGTTATGGTAAAAAAGAACCAGTTCTTTGATGATTCGTGTAGTGATGCTGAAATAATCCGCTTCTGCCAACTCACCACCAACAAATAATGATTGGCAAATATGGTAGCGATATTGAATGCTTTAAAGATATCTTGCAAGAATTAGAATTCACGATGGATGTACAGAGTGCGAAGAAAAGAAGATGTGGGCAGATCACCGTGACGACACCTCAGCACCTGCCAGAAGAGAAACCATTACGAAGAAGTGTACATAAATGGGGACAGAACCCCACGTGGCAATGGAAACAACAGAAACCACCCCTGCCAAAAATGAAGCTGAAACAAGCAGCACTACTACCAAAATGATAATGGGCGACAATTCAGACTCAATGAGTTTACTCCAGAACGAGGCAGAGTACAAGGGGACATCACTGAACGTCAGCCACCTAACTATAACAGCAATCATCGACAAGGAAATACGAGGGCATCAGCATACGTGAACAACGCTTAACGGGACAATGTAATGTAAACTTACTAACATATTACCAGTGTTCCGGTGAAAAACATAAAAAGAATATTGCATTCAGTAATTTAAATGTGAACTTTGAACTGTTTGATGCAGGATTTCAGCATCGATTCGTAACTCACTATTCTGGAGGTCATTGTAACATCACATTTTATTACGGAAATAACTGGTCAGATATTGTACTGTGTGTAGAAACCAAAGACGATAGTCAATGCATAAGAAAAGCAAACATTAACATTGCGCTATCTCTGATTGTTGTTATCTCTGTTATTGTATGTCATGTTAACGACTCCACCTATTACATCTCGACAGTAAAAGTTATATTCAAGTAAGAAATAATGGAGAGTTTATCTCTGATAAACAATTATCTGAGACTCGAACGTAAATATTACACTTTCTAGTCATTCCTGTTGTGTCAGCTACTGTGGGAGTCAGCACCGACACAAACAAGGAAAGAGAGAATTTGCGATGGCCGGTGGCACGAATCCAAAATGATTTGTACATATCACTTGCTGATTAATATAACATTTTATTTATGAAAAGGAAATAAACATAACTTCTCGTTATGAGGTGGCTTTATGTGTTTCCTGTGTCTCCTACTTGAAATTATGCAATTACTTTTATGGACTGTTACTACTCGTAGAACACAGGCTAAGTACTGTGTTCCTATTACTTAGTACTGACGCTCTCGAAGTATGCCGTAGGAATGCACAATTCTACTTACTATAGAAACTTTCAACTACAGTACGTCGACGTGGAGTTAGAGAGACGCTGGGGAGATTGGCTAACGAATCTGGAAATAAACACGGCGAGTTTCAACAGACTGAAGAGCACGCAGCAAGAAATGTGCCATAGCTCTTTACCAACATATCATATGAGAAACACACACACAAGCCGAGTTTAGTTTCAATGGACGTTTCAATCACCTTTTGAAAACCAAGAATACATGTTAATCTTGTCCATAAAACCTTAAATTACAATAAAAATAAGAATATGGGTGTTGCACTTCGAACTGTGTTCAAGTCCCTAACATCATATACTGATCACACTGGCAATTAAAGGGGACGATTCTTGCAACTGTGCTTGCGGGGAACGGCACGTACTCTAGTCTAGTCGAAGTTTGATGTCGTGTAGATTCTGTACAAAGCAATTAAAGGTTTCTTTAATCGTTCTCTGTAAAACAAGAAATCTATCTCCACATGTATTCTCGCCATTATAAAAGCATTGTCTTTGAGATATGCAATAAATTTTGGCTTTTAGATTTTGAAATATACTATTTCTGTAATTCTTACATCACAATTCAACAATGAGTCAACAGGGTCGTGGGTAGTTGGCACAGATTTTCTCCCTATAATATTATGAAACGCCACTTGGATATGCTTAAAGAGGATAGTTACCTTATATCTAAAAGTGCATCTTCTTATTTCAAAGGTGTTAACAAAATATGCCGATGTATCTAACAGGCTTAGCAGTTCACTATTAAGAAATTATTTCAAGGTTACTGCAGCAGATGGAGTTGGTATACATTACACTAACCTAAATCTAATATCAAAGTTATCGACTCAGGAAAAATCAAGAGTGTGTTAAGTCGATACATGTCCCTGGTCTGTGTGTGTGTGTGTAATATCGTTAAGTGATACAATTCTCGAATTATTAAATCTAATTTTCATAGTTCATTGATTGCATATGCATATGTTCGAAAGAATATATGACTGAACTGTAGAACGGTCAGACGCTCGCAAACGCTGCATACATATCCAAGTAAAGGTCAATAGCCATTTTCTCTTTTTTTTAAATATGGTCGTCATTTTGTTTTAGCGAGTGGCGCATAAAATTTAATTATTTATTCAGCTTTCGTTTTTCTTCATAAAGAACGATTGCAGGTTACAAAATTTGATAGTGCATCGTGGGAACGAACGTGTGGACACATGGTGCACACTGAAACGTGATACGCGACAAGTGGCGTGTGGACACCACATTAAACACATCAATCACAGTTAACTACTGCATACGTGAAAAAAATGCAAAAATGATGATTTCTTCACAGTTGTTAGCGGTTCTCTGCTTTCATGTGGAAATCATAGAAAGCTGCAAATTTCGTAGTTTTGGAATGCGTTGTAGGGAAATAATAATGGAATAATATACCGATGTAGGTATACCATTTGTGATGTAGCGATTTTATTAACGACTCATTTCTGAAAGCTTTCTCAGTAATTAGAGAGAAACGTTAGAGCATTCAAAGCTAGTGGATATCACGTTTTAACAGCGAAGAAGGCGTAGCTGGGACGTCCTGTATCGTTGAGGAGAAATCATCCAGTTACTGTGCTAAAAAGAAAGCAAATATTCTCGAGATATGTCTCACACTTCTTTTCATATTAGATTTAATAATTCGAGAATGTATAGCTTAACGATATTACACACACACACACACACACAGAGACCAGCGACATGTAACGACTTACCACAACTTTATTTTTCCCCCAATCTATGCCTGAGTCGATAACTTTGATATTAGATTTAGGTTAGTGTAATGTATACCAATTCGATCTGCTGCAGTAACAGTGAAGTAATTTCTCAATAGTGATCTGATGTTAGCGGCCAGGGCTTGTGATACACGTGAGTGAAGTCGTGCCAACTGGCCGTTGGCGGGCCGTGTGTAGTGAGTGGTGTCACCCTGGAGCCAGCAGTGGTGGCTGTGTTGGGTGGAGGCTCGTGCTGCCCCCAGGGCAGTGGCTATGAGGTGGTAGACACGATGACATGTGCATCGCCTTATCGCATTTTAGTATGCTCTAAGTAAAGTGCAATTACTCTACCGTTGCTAACCTATGGTGGGGACATTGTTTAGAGTCCAATTTATCGATGTGTTGTGAGTGCATTGTTTCAGTCGTTATTATTTAGATGTACACTATGTGCAGTCTTATAAAAGGTCTGTTGGAAAAGTATCCGACGTTTGACCGGAGAAATAACTGGCTTATCTGAAACGTTGGTCACGTAATCGTACTGAAAGTATTCCCTTGGGACTCCACACATTTCTCCCAGCGATGCCGCCATTGTTGGGAGCATGCCGAAAAAGCCTCTTTCGGAACGGACTTCAGCTAAAGTCTGAAATCGCGTTCCTCTCAAGCGCCTCTTGAGTTTGGGGAATAGTCAAAAGTCATGTGACTTGTAATCGGATCATGTTAGGAGAGTAAGAAGCGTGTTGAAGCACAAGAATCTGGATTTTCGCCAAAAAAGTCCGAGGAATCTGTTGCAGCACTGTCGTGATAGAGGTGCCAACTTCCTGTTGACCGCATGTCCGGTCCCTAGAGCCGCACAGCTTCACGTACACGACGGAGAACATCCCTGTAGTCTTCTTTGTTGATTTACTCTGTGGTGCGTACCCGTTGCGTACCACACCACTGCCATCAAAGAAAGCAGTCAGCATCACTTTAATGTTGCCGCGCAATTGGAGGGCCTTCTTTGATCTTGGTGATGAGGGATACTTCCACTGTGACCCAGACTCGTCGACAATGATTATGGTGTTCACGAAGTCGGGATCACTGTTTGTGGAGTGAGACTCCAACACGTAGTTACTTTTGCTACGTCAGCAGCTTCGGCACGAATTTCGCACTCTCTCATGGCCAAATCTTCGGTCACAGTGGAACGTGCCGTAAAAGTGCTCATGCCCGCCCCCGCCCCCCCGCCCCTCTCTTCTGCAATTTCTCTGACAGTCACGACAACATTCGCTCTGGCAGTGATCTGGTCATTTCGGCATGTCAATGGCCGACTAGAACGTGTCTCGCGTTCTATCGATGTGCAGCCGTCTTTAAATCGGTTGTACCAATCCTTCCTTAATCCTTGTCATGACCAAATTTGATGCAGCAGCGCTGCTCCTGTCGTTCTGGCACTTCCCTCTCGAGCGCTACACGCCACCTCGCTCACCTCCTGCTTACCAGCAACTGACGCTGTCGACAGGCGGGAAAAAAATCATGCACGCGCACGAAGGTTCAAGCTTGGCTTATGCAAGGGCGCTAGCCTGAAATCCGTCACATGTTCGCAAATAAATTAATAAGGCCGGATACTTTTCTAACAGATCTCGTAGTGGCATCACACACTGTTAATGCAGGGGGGGGGGGGGGGGAGTTCCTAATAGACTTGATATGTATTTGTTGTAATGTGCTATTTGTGTAAAGTGAGAATTTGTGGGTGAATTTGTTGAAAATATAACGCTGTGCTCATTTTTAAAAGTGGAGTATCGATATAATTTGTTTAAATATCGCATTGTACTAATCTTTTAAAGTATGATATCAGTATATATGTTAGAAATATCGCACTGTGTTAATTGTTTAATGTGGGATATCGATGTTACTCGCACTGTGTTAATTATTTAATGTTGGCTTTCAGTGTATATGCTAGGATATTGCACTGAGCTAATTGTTTTACAAGCGCTATCAGTGTATTTGTTAAAGTAAGTCTTGTCCCATTTGTTTAACATGGGATATAGGTGTATTTGTTTAAATATCGCACTGTGTTAATTGTTTTACATTTGAAATCAACATTTACATGCATCTTAGAATGAAAACGTGGCTATTTGGAGAACATTAGTCAAAAAACGTAATAAATTGTAAATCTGAATGGGAGGTGGCCGTATGTTGTTGTGTTTACAGAACATGTCATGGTATCATTAATGTATAGTAATTCAGCCATAGCTGTAATGTCAACGTCTCTTATGTCATATAATGCGTTAATATTTCCCGCCATTTTGCATAACATGCTCTGATATGAAACTTCACGGCAGATTAAAACTGTGTACCAGACCGAGAGTCGAACTTGGGACCTTTGCCTTTCATGGTGAAGTAAGTGCTCTACCATCTGAGCCACCGAGGCGCGACTCGCAACCCATCTTCACAGCTTTACTTCCACCGGCACTGCGTCTCCTATCTTCCATACTTCACAGAAGCTCTCCTGCGAAACTCGCAAGACTCGTACTCCTGGGAGAAAGGATATTGCAGAGATATGGTTTAGCCAGAGCCTGGAGAATGTTTCCGGAATAAAATTTTCACTCTGAAGTGGAGTGTACACTGACAAGAAACCTGGCAGCAGATTAAAACAGTGTGCCACACCGAGACGAACTCGAGATCTTTGCACTTGGTGAGGAAGTGCTCTGTCGACTGAGCTACCCAGATATGACTCACGACCCGTGTCCTGCCATGATATCATTAATTTACAGTGATTCAGCCGCACTTCAGACACACAGTGCTTTTTCTCATAATTTATCGTAATGTTTATAGCCACTTGTTAGTAGGATGACTCTGCTACTGATGATTCTTTCACTACAGTGTACAGACCTCAAATCACAAGGCTCTCACAGTTGATCTAGTGAGAAAAGGGGAGGGGGAAAGAGGGAACTCGCCATTTTCATGTGTTCCTATTAGCCTAGAGATTAAAGAAGGGAAAGAGAGGAATTTCCTATTGTGAGCAGCCCTATTGGCCTAGATCGTTGGGATGGAGAGCGACCTCGTCTTAGATCATTATTTGCCCCAGAACAAACACAGTGGATGGGTGACTTTATTTTATATCATGCAATTGCCCAAATACATGGGCAGGATATGAGTTACATCCTTACCTACAGTGTTCCACACATAATTGCCTTATGGCATTTATCAGGTTACATCCTGATCTTGAAGAAACCTAATGAAATTTCTCGAGATGTGCGGGCAGAGAGGGGAGGGATTTCCCGTAAGTGAAGGTGTGACAACAAGATATGATTATCACCTATTCTTGATTGCCCACTGTTCTGCTACTCATGTAGATGCAGATGCAGTCGTCAGTCTCCACCATACCAATCAAAACTTAATAACAAGTTCGACTGCTTTCATACCTATTTACAAAAATTAACATTACCGTATACTTCGATGGGTAGTTCATTTACAATTAATTTTCCAAATTACATTGTTTAAACATTGTTCATGTTTTGATTTGTCATTTTTGTCCTTTCATAAATCATAATTTTTTCTTACACAACTGAAATAATACCACTCAAGAATCAAATTTTGAGCATAAATTTCGGTCTCTTGAATATCAATTATTCCGTTACTGTACGGGTTCGACACTTATCAATTTGAGTACACTGATTTAAAATGGAGTTAAGGTCATAATTAATTTTCGTGTTTGTAAATGGAACTAATGTTATGTAAAATTTGTAATTACATATTGTGCAAACAATGATTTACCCCATAAGTGTATATTTCCACCCCGCAATAACAAATCTGCGCTACGAAATCTCTATAGAAATAAAAGTGAAAACCTCATACAAACATCCAAAAAAGTTACTATTCGCTCAGAACACGAAAAAACTAGCTATCACAAGGACGTAGCCAGGGTTTTGTAAATCGGGAAGAGGAGGGGGGGGCGGTGATTTGTTAAAGAGTTCCTTAAAAAGACTCATGTTTTTCCTTTATTCTGAAAATATATTTATTCATTTTTAGTCTACTTAAGTTGTTTTGTTTGACAGAGAAGCTAGAACAATTTTTGGTGGCGAAAATGTAAACGATCTGGAATTATTCAACCTTACAGTTTCTTACTTGACCTCATTTAGGTATGCATCTGACACTTTTTGTAATGTAGAAACGTCATTTTCTGCATTAAAGAGTGTCTCGGCAAATAAACTCACGAGCCTGAATGGGGAGAGCTAGGATTATCACTTGTTTACCGCACGGCATTTAGTGCCACGAGTCTCCAGAGCGATGTTCGGTTTGCCTTCGATGCAGCTCTGTTCATTTAATCAGAGAGGCTGCATCTTTAAGGGAATTGTAATATGACAGGAAAGAAAGTATTTCAGATGAAACTGGCTGTGACCTATAGTAAGTGACCAATCTCGGCATTTGCCTGAACTGAAAATGGGAGACCACGAAAAAACTACTTTCAAGGTTGCGGCGCATGGATTCAAACCACATAGCCTCACGAAACCAGGGATTGCTATCCCAGCACCTTAACCAGTGCACCTACCCCAGTCGGTAGAAAATTGGGAAAAAGTGGCTGTTGTACATTGTAATAAAATAAAATGCATCATAGCAAAATACTGAATTCTAATATTCCGTGTTTTTTCTTTAATTGTGCATCATTGGTGATTTGATAGCGCATGCATATTTTAAGATTAATTATGTGTGGAATTCTCGGCTTCAATTATTATAGTACTACAAGAACGAAAACAGAATTTGACGACAAGGGGGGGGGGGGGCGGGAGGAGTGGGGGACATGCAGGGACCAATCGGCTAGAACGAACTGAAGCAACCCGCTCTAAAATATCATTTAGAAACGATAGAACTACAGAATGTGTTGTCATCATATATGTCTTCCGCTCTCCACAACATAACTGCCCGGATGGCAGAATGGACGACATTTTGCCATCTGGGGTACTAATGATAGAATGTTGAACAAATTTTAAAGAAATGCAACCATTACCATGTGGACGATATTTTTTGTCGATCATCGCGATTTTTGGGCGACGCAGGCAAATCCAAGAGTATTTTTACGCAGTGACTTCAATTTAATGTTATTTGTAATTATGTTTACCACTCCGCTCCCTTGTGGTCTGCAACCCCATGTTTATGTCAGACTCCAAGTGACGACTCCAGTGCTAAGATCAAACCACTACAGTAGTGCGTACATATTTTTAACTTACCATAACGTTAATGGATGAATCAAAATCGGTTTTACTTTTCTTTCTTGTAACAAATTTATCAACAACTACAAGCTATCAATACAACACACAGTAAAAGTATAAATAAATAAATAAACAGCAGCACTTACATTAAATTCAACTACAGTAAGAAATGTACTGATTATTAAAACAACAACTGAGCTCCAGTAAGGCTGACAATTCACAGTAGTTGATCTTGGCTAAATTACGGACGGGCAACAACTTCAGTGCTATCGATATATTGATTAAATAGCAAGCCTACACACTACCGTTAGTATCTCATTTCATAATCTTCTTCCCTCAGCATCACTTGATGTAATTGGACAACATCCAATTAAACTTGCTTTCCTTTATTTATTCGGCTTACAATTTCTTTTCTATCAAGACACTATCCATTCCGTTTCATTGATCCTCCATGTCCTTCAGCCTCTCTTACAGAATTACGATATCATCGCCAAACCTCAAAGTTTTTATATTTCTCCCTGAACTTCAAATCACTTTCCTAATTTCTCCATGGTTTTCTCACAGCTTGCCTATTGTACGTATCGTACATCATGGAGATACAACCCTTTCCCGCTACATTCACAACTTCTCTTTCATGTTCTTCGTGTCAGAAATGCTGATTGGCTTCTGTACAAGTTGAGACAAAATCTTTCGCTCCTTGTATTTTATCCCTGTACCCTCAGCACTTCAGAGCTATAAATCGAAAAATACACATGTATCAAGTGCTAACTAAAGCTTTGTATTGGATATTTTAATACTTCCTACCTGTGGCAGTTACATTTCAACATGGCGATGAACACGTCAAAATAAAGGGAGTTGCCAGCTTAACATTCAGTGCACCAGAATGGTTCACTTGGGACTAAGTAAACCTGTCTGATTCCGCACAAGATTCAGTAACATTCAAAGGTGGCTGTTACATTTGCAACACACACTATTTAAACTGAAACTTTCACTAATCAGTCATTATGCGTACTTGTGAAGCCAGGTCTACTACAAAGATAGCGTTCTGTACCAAGGTATCAGCTGCGACCAGCTTAGTTGATTTTTGAGTCAGTTTGTATTCAAGAAATATTCTTCGATTTGGGTCTGAGCAGACCAATCGGGTCACAGTGCACCTCGCAGCAAGTTCTGGGTAGCATCATTGGAGACACTTGTGTTCCTGCCTGCTCGACGGAAGACTTGTTTCGAATCTGATGGCGGCGTTAACTGTTTGCGGTACGACGTGGGAGTAACGTACAGTTCGGCTGTATGCAGGAAGAGCACACTTGCAACACGAGTTTGTTAATCATTCACAGCGAGGACACGGTTGGCACGTAACTACTTTCTTGATTAGCATTCTGAAATTTAAGATGCTGGATTTCACTGAAACTGTGATTGCTTGGGAACGTGTCTCCTATGTCGAGGTCTCGGTCTTTGTATACCATGTGATCAACAGTATCAAGACACCCCCCCAAAACATACGTTTTTCATATTAGGTACATTATGCTGCCACCTACTGCCAGGTACTCCATATCAGCGATCTCAATAGTCATTAGACATCGCGAGAAGCAGAATGGGCCGCTCTGCAGAACTCACGGACTTCGAACGTAGTCAGATAACTGGTTGTCACTTGTGTCATACGTCTGTACGCGAGATTTCCACACTCCTAAACATCCGTAGGTTCACTCTTTCCGATGTGTTACTGAAGTGGATACGTGAAGGGACACGTA
Source organism: Schistocerca cancellata (assembly GCF_023864275.1). Classification (NCBI taxonomy): domain Eukaryota; kingdom Metazoa; phylum Arthropoda; class Insecta; order Orthoptera; family Acrididae; genus Schistocerca; species Schistocerca cancellata. Next base: position 79,830,004 of record NC_064633.1, on the reverse strand, counting down.
CAGCACAAAAGGGCACAAGCCGACCTCGTCTGTAGACTGACAGAGACCGCCGACAGCTGAAAAGGGTCGTTATGTATAAAAGGGAGACATCGGACGCAGATCCTCTGCCACTGACGATCTGTCCTGCGCTGTCTGTGGGCAAAGTCTTTGGACGTAACCGAGGTCTCCTGCCTGACGATAATCTTGGGCTTGTTGGTTTTAAAACTATTCGGTAGGAAAGCAGGGTCACTTTCTTAGCAGCATTTCCACTGAACTGAGCAGGATGTAGTCTTATATTCTCCCTTTGTAGTACAGTACATATCGCCCGCCCGAATGGCCGTGCGGTGCAACGCACGGCTTTCCGGGCGGGAAGAGCGCCTGGTCCTAGGCACGAATCCACCCGGCGGATTTGTGTTGAGATCCGGAGAACCGGCCAGCCTGTGGATGGTTTTTAGGCAGTTTTCCATCTGCCTCGGCGAATGCGGGCTGGTTCCCCTTATTCCGCCTCAGTTACACTATGCCGGCGATTGCTGCGCAAACAAGTTCTCCACGTACGCATACACCACCATTACTCTACCACACAGACATAGGGGCTACACTCGTCTGGCGTGAGACGTTCCCTGGGGGGTAAATACGTTGTGTCGCCTCGTAATGTTGGATGCGTCTTATATTTTATGTTTCCTGCAGCGTTCTCGTTCCATGTGGCATTTTGCTCGCCTTTCGGATTGATTGTACTTCTTCAAATACTATTTATAGCCCTGTGTAGCCCTGCACGTCCTCATCCACGTGAAGGCCACGTGACCTGCTGGCGATGGCAATATTGCCTAAACTGGTCCTGTCCTCACAAGTCTTGGTTTGCTCCCACGTGTAAGGGTCTGGATCTAAAGTTCCCTGTAACTAACATCTCCTATATCCAGCTAGTCCGGATATCTCACCTCTTAGTGTCCTAATATATGACACAACGAGCTATACAGAGTATAGCACAACAGTTTTGCGGGGATAACACAACAATTCTACTTTGTTACGTTCCAAAGACCGTCGCTTCGTGCATCCCAACCATGAATGTGTTGGCCTTGGCTACTGCCGTGCTTAAAATACGGGAGGCGCCGCCCATTTCACACCACGTGATATTGTGTGCTTGTTTCCGATCGTAAAAGAGACCTCAGCACTCTGTGTGCTAATGTCGACACGATCTTTGTAACACTCGTATACTCCGCAGAGAAGAATGATAATGGATCTACCTTAATACCTGCAACTAGAGCAACAAGTAACAGTAACATTCCATCCGAAAAGGCCTCGAAAGGCACAACGATACCGAATGACCACCGTGTCATCCTCAGACGATGGGCGTCACTGCATGCGGATATGAAGGGGTATGTGGTCAACACACCGATCTCCCGCCCCTTGTCAGTTTTTGTGACCAGAGCCACTACTTGTCAGTCAGATAGCTTCTCAATTGGTCTCACAAGGACTGAGTGCAACCCGCTTGCCAGCAGCGCCCTGCGGGCCAGAGCAGCCACTTATCCAAGTGCTATCCAAGGTCGACAGCGCTTAATTTCGATGGTCTGTCGGGAACCGATGTTACCACTGCGGTCAGAATGTTGGCTAACAGTAGCACAGACATAGATAATTATAATTATGGGTAAACTTGGCATAAAGTCAACAACAATACAGAAAACCTCAATGATAAATATTTAAAAAACCGCAAGAACAGAAGTGGAACTAAGGAGTAGTTTATTTTGTTTGTTTGCTCTCTCTTATATCGTACAGTATCATATTTTGAGATACCTTCGTCCATTCACAAAGAATGTTCTTAGTACGGTAAAGGGCCTTTCGGAACGATCTAAGGTGTCAATACGTGAAATTCTAGCAGATCGTTGTTTAAGGATCTGCTAGTTATTACTCTGTCAACTCTGCTAATATACTCCCTTTTAAGACTCGTGGGTGTTAATATGGACGTCCTCAAAAGGAGAACTGCAGTCAAATCACAGAAAAACAACGTAGTGTGTAAAACCTTCCCACAGAAACATATGCACTACTCTTCATATTCCATGTTCAATAGGTTTCTTGCAGAGTGAAAATATCTGAGTAATCAACCCCAGACTTTAAAATCTAAGCCGAAAGATTTCTTTTAAGCACGCTCATTTCATTATCTTCAAGAATTCCTCGGAGTAACATAGAGCTTTTCCATGAACTGTGTTGTCATTTGTGTACCGTAAAATGAAGTGAATAGAAACAGTTTTCAGCTTTAAAAGTGAAAATTGATGATTTTAAAAAGAAATACGAAAATGAAAATTATAACTTTAAACTTAAGGTTTGGACTACAGCTAATGCTTTTATAGCAAAACAAAACGGAAATTGAAACTTGGTGTTTCTATTCGTCCCGCAGATACCGGTGAGTAGAACCAGCAGCGTAAATCTTATTTTTATTGGTATTTCTTGAAAGCAGGGGGTCTAGGAGATTCAGAAACAAAATTTACCTGCTTCAAAAAAGATTTATTCAATATTAAAACGAAAAATATTGCATGAATTTTTTTTTTCAAGTAAAAATTGTTATATCTATAATTACTTTATTGTAGCATAAAACTGATTAACATGGTTTGTTTGTTAATACGTTAAGTAACTCACATGTTTTTGAATCTACAACTGTGAGGCATCCAGGTGTGACGGTGGCCTGATGCAGGACAGCGTGGCAACTTGGGGCCACACGTACTCGTCTACTCGTCGTCAAGTTTCCAGTCGGCCACGTCTGACCACCACAACGGAGTACCGCCGTACTGGGCACCGTGACCCCTTAACATCCGCACCAGTCATTCCAGAACAAGTATTCGACTCCATGTGACATGCCGTGTCATCAGGAACCATTGGTCGGTGACTAGCAATACAAAGATTGGGGAATTACGGTGCTATGAGTAGCCTGCCGTTTGTACCGCTGCACACGCGGCTGCGTCTGGAAGGGCGTCGTAGGCGGGAGGCGTGCACGGCTGATGAGTGACGCTGAATTCCGTTCGACGATGAATCGCTCTTCTGCCCTACCCCGAACTGCCGCCGTTGGACAGTGTGGGAGACATTCAGGTCTTCCAGTGTTTTGCACAGGCATAGAGGTATTACACCTGGCGCCTCTGAATGTCCATCTTTTAGCGATGGTCGCGGTACTCGGCTACTCGATCGATGATGTCAAATTAAGCACCTTTCAGCTGTCAGTTTTCAAACTTATTTTATTAGGCAACCAGTTTTTTTTTTCGCCATCTTCAGGCTGGTGATGTTTGAAGTGGACACTGTAGCAAGTAGATATCTACTAATACCAGTATTGCTGGCCCCTGTATCGATCACAAGCGAGGTAGATTACTCCCACACGTCTGTCAGGGGCCTGAAGATGGCGTAATAAACTGGTTGCCTAATAAAATAAGATTGTAAATTGACGGCTGAAAGATCTATAATTTGACGTCGTCAATCGAGTATGCTTTCAGATCACGACTGGCAGCAACTGACAGAAGTCTGGCGTCACAGCGTTACGTCACGGACATTCTGCCACCAGATGGCAGGTGGAGTGAGTTGCAGAGTCCAGACAATCGTGGTGCCATTTTTCAACAGGCTACTGCTTGTCCACATATGGCACGTGTCTCTATGAACTGTCTGCGTGATGGTGAGGTACTCCTCTAGTCAGCAAGTTCCCAACATCTTTCCTCGTTAGAACACATCTGCAGCCATCTCGCATGTCAACTCAGAGCCAGTGTTATTATCCAGGATATCAGGGACCACTTACAAAATTTCGTGCCATTTGTTGTAAGGGTGCAGTCAGACTGATGGACTCTGCCACTCCTTATTTCGTTTAATTATTTTTGATATTCTGCAATGAAATCAGACCAATGTCCCGCTTGTATCATTGTGCGCACTGATTGTATGTGCTGAAATGGGCTCTTTCTGAAACCAAGTAAAATTTTTTAAAAAAAGGACCAATTACAACAGGTGTAGGCCAGCTTGCATCAAGAACACAATTGCTTTATGACTCCGTTCCCCACGGGATCAATGCAAGCAACCAGGTCACAAGGACTGCAACGTCTTACTTATAACTGGGCTCACAGTGCAAAGATCTTTGAAATTTTGACTCGATTTTTTAATCACTGAATTAAGTCACCTACTCTCTCAACCCGTGAAGCTTCGTTACGTTTCCTCATCTACTACTGACTATTTCACTTTTTTTGTCGGGAAGTGTACATACGTTGCGTCCTCCTTGCATGGCGTCCAAAAAACGATAGACGACTCTCTTATCTCCATCAGGCAGAAGGTGGAAACAGCAGCAGCGATACAACCGCTCTGACCCTGTCTGAAGAACATAATCATGGAGCAGTGCAGTCTCCCGCGAAATCAAACGAAAAGACTATTGTCGCCGATGAGGAATGTGTGTGCATCACAAAATCCTTATCCGGTCATACACATTAAGGTTCTAGAACCGTGAATTTACTTTCAAAACTTTTTCTTAAGCATTTACTTTATTTACTAGCGATTCACCAAGAACATTAACACATTTAATTACACTATGTGAGCGTGGAAGTAGTTTCCAGGGAGTAACTGATGAAATCAAAATGAAATTGCTTTTAACAAATGGGAATTGAGGAAGCACCCTCTAAATATCAAGTTACAATTTATTCAGAGGCAGAAAGAAACATCTCCAATGATCTCGTCACTAACTCTTTGTTGTACACTAACCCTCCTGTCCTTCGGATTTCAATTTTTAAGGAAATTTCTCATGTCGAACAGTTAGTTACGAGGATATCACTTCTTTTTACAGTCTCGGATATTGAAAGTGTTACGCCATAAAAATCTTTCCGAACGTTTCGGAAGTAGTACTCCAATATTTCCATACCTATGCGATATGTTAATTAACATTTCATCCTTATGCGAGCAACTATTAGTATTTTCAGTACAAACAACTGCAACTTCTACAGATGAACAATGGTGGCAGTGTATGGTCGTCACTGAGGGTGTCTAACGTTAATGGAACCATTCAGCTGGAGATACGAAGACAACATGACCAGAGGCCGTCCACGTGCACCTTGTAGCCATCTTTCGGACTCTGTGAAAAGTCGAAACGTTGGCATGACGGACGTGTGGGCATTTACTGATAAATGGCATAGACATTTGGCTGCAGTTCTATGAATTCCAGAAGAGCAGTGATGAGATGAACACAGGCCAACAGTAGGGGGAAAATGAGAAGGTACCGGTCTTTTCAGAAGGAGTAGGGGAGAGCGGGGAAATACCGTGCACGTAAGCCATTTTTCAAATATTTCGTATTTTTCGAACTCAATTGAAATGCTGAACACCTTTTTTCGGGCAAGAAATCAATGCCCCACACGTTTATGACTTCATATTTGCTATATTACATCGATTTACGTTCCTACAGCTGTTTTACAAAAGTGTTACATTGCACAGTATTACCCCGAGGGGTGGGGTAATACCGCACAATATATCTTATGATACAGCATTGCCCATAAAATGACAAAAATTCTGTAAAAATAAATCAAATTAAGAAATTCGAAATTCAGAATTTATTTAGAATTGAAACACATGAATTTTACAACTTATTAAAGTTTCTATAGACAGAAAATCCTTTTACTGGTAAAACAAAATTATTAGATTTTGGTGTCAACTTGTCTCTGAACACATTATCCCCTGTTTTAATGGCAGTAGTCGCAAATATAGTTTTCAGCTGTGTCACATGCACTACACAAGGAAAACTTGTAAGATGACACACATACACACACACACACACTTCCAAATATATAGTTCACGAAAATTCCAAAAGAAATTACCATATGGGGCAATACCGTTCACCACGGGGCAATACCGTGCCCGAAGCACGGTATTGCCCCGAGACAACATGACTCGCCATTTTAAATTCTAACCCAACAATCACGAAATTTAACGTCTAACATTTCATGTTTAAAAGAAGATCAAGAAATGCGTAATTAAATAGAGCTACTTTAAATATTGTTGCTATTACATATTTCGCTCACCTCTAGACTTATTATCTTCAGATTTTATAAGAAAACAGTCGAAATCAGTTGAAACCGTTTGTCGAAGACGTCTGCGCCGTTGAACGATATAGACCCCTTTGTGTCTGATTATAGTTACTTCCGCTATGTGGCAGCACCATGCAGCGCTCTTTGCGCTCTCTGGGAAACTGGATAAAGCGGTGCACGGTATTACCCCGCTGTACGGCGTTGCCCCGCTCTCCCCTACACCATGCGAAAATCGTAGAATTGTTCGACGGGCTCTGACGAACAGGCGGATGACACACCTGAAATCCGGACAGACGATCCAGACGGAGTTGCACCGCGAGGAGTCGGGAACGTGAGGTGAAACATCGTGTTGCCGTGCGCCGTTTACTGCTAACAACAGAGGCCGCGAGAGGTTACAGGGTCGCTCAAAGAACTCCAGTGGCAGACGCTACAGGAGAGGCGTTATGCATCGCGGAGAGGTTTTCTGTTGCAGTTTAGAGAGGCTACTTTCTGGAAAGAGTCGGACGACGTATTACTTCCTCCCACATACTCGTACATTTCGTGAAATGACCACAACGAGATAATTCGAGAAATTAGAGTTAGACAGAGGCTTACTGACAATCATTCTTCCCACACGTCATTCGCGAGTGGAACAGGGAAAGGGGAATCGGTTAGTGGTACCAGAAGTACCTTTCACCACGCACCGTCAGGTGGCTTGCAGAGTATTGATGTAGATGTAGAACAACGCACTACACTCAACAAAGACTTGCTCTCTGAGTGGCAATCCGTTGTTTTCAGCGCCGAGTCTCGTTTCTGTTTTTGCCGGTAAGATCGATGGCAACGTGTCCGTAGAGGACGCGGTGGAAAACCATAGGAACCAATGAATCTCGAGAACCACACTCCTACACCTTCTATAAGCATCATGGTGAGCTTTTGCATATGAAAAGAGAAATGTTCAAGGTAGGATGGATGCTCTCCAGTACGCGAGAAGAATGATCCGATTGTCATACTCTTCATGACCACGATAACAGGAAGAGAAACTGTCGCCTCTGATATCGCTCGCGCTCCGCCACCTACTGCCGAAACAGTAGAACAAGCGCTACAAGACCTAACAGGTACCATCCTGCAGGCAGCAGAAGAGGCCACCCCTCCACAAAGGGAAGGCCCGCCGCCGCAAATACAGCTCCCGGGACACTTGCTAGCTCAAATTCGACATAAGAACAGAGTGGCAAAAGAGTGGAAGATAACCAGAAACCAGGCCACAAGGAGGCTGCTCAATCGTCTACAGAGATAGTTGAAGGTAGCGCTCAATGAGCACAGAAACCAGCAATGGCAAAACCGCCTCACAGCCCTCAAAGTAGACGATGACACACTTTGGCAAGCAACCAAACAATTCACGAAAAGACGCGCCAGGATGCCGCCACTGCACGGCGAGCGGGGTATGGCCTACAGCCATGCTGAAAAGGCCGACGCCCTCGCCGACACTTTCGAGAAACAGTTCCAAGCGGCAGAACCCCAGGATGACGAGCATGAAAGAGTGGTCCGTCGTCAGCTGGCTGTTTTCCTCAATGCTGAGGAGGACACAGAAGATGAACCCACTGTTTTTGCCCCTGAAGACGTGGCAAAAGTAATTAGGTCTCTCCCCTCCAAAAAGGCGCCAGGACATGACAGTGTCACCAACCAGTTGGTCAAAAACCTCCCACCCACGGCGATCGAACACCTAGCGAACGTCTTCAACGAGATTACTCGTACCCGCGAGTTCCCAGCTTGCTGGAAACACGCGGAAGTGGTCGCGATACACAAACCAGGGAAAGACCCTCCATTCCCGCAGCTCTACAGGCCGATTAGCCTCTTGCCAACTCTCAGCAAGATCTATGAGCGCCTCCTGCTAAGACCCATACAGGAACATATTACCAGAGAGCAACTTCTGCCAGATTTCCAATTCGGATTCCGGCGGAACCACTCTGCCCCACAACAGATCATGAGAGTGGTTGAAGCAGCCACAGAGGGCTTCAACTACAAAGGCTACTGCGGGATAGTGCTACTAGATGTAGCCAAAGCCTTTGACTCAGTATGGCATAGAGGGCTACTCTACAAATTGTACACACAAGGGTTCCCCAGGAGCATAGTTAAGCAGATCAAAAGCTATCTCTCGAACAGAACTTTCGCTGTCAAAGTAGAAACAGCCACCTCCACCAAGAGGCGTATTCGTGCTGGGGTGCCACAGGGATCGGTCCTGGGGCCCGTTTTGTACAGTCTGTACACTGCGGACACACCAACGGCCCCCCTGGTGCACACCGCTCAGTACGCTGACGATACAGCCTTCTACACAAGAAACGCGAACAAGAACCTGGTCATCCGTAGGCTACAAAGGGTTCTAGATGACACAGAAACTTGGGCCCGTCGCTGGCGAATCACCATCAACTCCGAAAAGACGCAGGCAATGCTGATTACCCGTAGGCTCGGAAGATGCGAACCTCCTCAACGCCCCCCCCTCCTCCTCCTTCACCTAAACGGAACCCAACTCCCCTGGCGCAGAACCACCAAGTATCTTGGCGTAACCTTGGACTCTCGTCTTACGTGGAAACCCCACATAGACGAGGTCCATAGGAAGGTCTGCGCCAGAATGTCCATCCTGTACCCAATCCTCAACTCATCCAGCTCCCTTCCCTGCTCAGTAGGAGTGAACGTATATCAGGCCCTGATCCGGCCAGTCATGGAATACGCGTGTCCTGTCTGGGGATACGCGGCGAAGCAGCACCTGGACAAATTCCA